>NW_026969291.1:0-46533 GCF_028390025.1 Pseudophryne corroboree
ATCAACCAACGAAGAAACACATTGGTACTTTCCCATGATGAGTGAGTGCTTCAGGATCTCTTGCACTTACATGTGCAGCAGAGTACTGCAATGGAAGCATGCTGGGCCCATAACCCAGAGGTAGGCAGATTGAAACTATCCTCTGCTATATGCATTTTTTTTTGTTAATTAAAGTAATCCAAAACTGGGATTGATATTTTGTCTCTTTTATTTTTACTTAAAGTACAATAACTTTTACCATTTTAATTTGTTTTAATAGTATATTGACAGTATTGTTTTTTTTCAAAAATCCACTTCATTTTCTTTACCCTATTATTAAAATGGTAATTGACAAAAACAAACTACATTGTCACCAGAAGAGCAATACAAAATGTACAAGTGATATATTAAAATCATCTTTCCAGCTTGAATTTCAATGTTGCATTGGGTCAACAATTTTGTGAGAAACATCTTCACCCTTAAATAAAGATTTTCTTAATTCCTTACCTGTGTGCTAATTAGATATCACCTTGTTTTCACATTAAACAGACTTCCACATGAGAAAGCAGCAAGGATGCAGTGGCGTTAATGTTTCCTGGTGTCAACCTGTATTATTTCAGTAGACATTGAAATGAGGATGCATCTTGCTGCCTTTCCAATGAAGCAAGTTTAATTTAGTAATAGGTGAAAAACCATCCCTACAAAGGTGTTAATCAGAGACTTGGCTTTGTGGACACTTTTCAGAGAACAAATTTGTTAGCATAAAAATAAAGCCAGAAAATGAAGAGCTGTTTAATCACGCAATTTGATTTTTTTGCCAGCATATTTCTTTTTCTCTGCAACCCACTGCTAAATTGTGCTTCCTAGATGTTTTTATAAAATCACTGAATCAAATCTAACTCTGATTACATCAGAGAAGGCCAGGTACCCTACACCATAACAGGGGGTATGAAATTTGACTTGTCTACTTAAAGATCACCAAAATCTGATAACAAGGTCAATTACGTCCCTGGGTGGGATTGAACCACCAACCTTTTGGTTAATAGCCGTACACACTAACTGATTGCGCCACAGAGACACTTTGCAAAAGCACATACTGACAAATGCTAATAAGCATTCATCTAAAACGTTTCCTAGAAAAACTTAAAAAAGTCAATAATCTGGAGAGTTTTTGTAAGATGTTTCTTCTATCAACCAACGAAGAAACACATTGGTACTTTCCCATGATGAGTGAGTGCTTCAGGATCTCTTGCACTTACATGTGCAGCAGAGTACAGCAATGGAAGCATGCTGGGCCCATAACCCAGAGGTAGGCAGATTGAAACTATCCTCTGCTATATGCATTTTTTTGTTTGTTAATTAAAGTAATCCAAAACTGGGATTGATATTTTGGCTCTTTTATTTTTACTTAAAGTACAATAACTTTTACCATTTTAATTTGTTTTAATAGTATATTGACAGTATTGTTTTCTTTCAAAAATCCACTTAATTTTCTTTACCCTATTATTAAAATGGTAATTGACAAAAACAAACTACATTGTCACCAGAAGAGCAATACAAAATGTACAAGTGATATATTAAAATCATCTTTCCAGCTTGAATTTCAATGATGCATTGGGGCAACGATTTTGTGAGAAACATCTTCACCCTTAAATAAAGATTTTCTTAATTCCTTACCTGTGTGCTAATTAGATATCACCTTGTTTTCACATTAAACAGACTTCCACAAGAGAAAGCAGCAAGGATGCAGTGGCGTTAATGTTTCCTGGTGTCAACCTGTATTAATTCAGTAGACATTGAAATGAGGATGCATCTTGCTGCCTTTCCAATGAAGCAAGTTTAATTTAGTAATAGGTGAAAAACCATCCTTACAAAGGTGTTAATCAGAGACTTGGCTTTGTGGACACTTTTCAGAGAACAAATTTGTTAGCATAAAAATAAAGCCAGAAAATAAAGAGCTGTTTAATCACTCAATTGGATTTTTCTGCCAGCATATTTTTTTTCTCTGCAACCCACTGCTAAATTGTGCTTCCTAGCTGTTTTTATAAAATCACTGAATCAAATCTAACTCTGATTACATCAGAGAAGGCCAGGTACCCTACACCATAACAGGGGGTTTGAAATTTTGACTTGTCTACTTAAAGATCACAAAAATCTGATAACAAGGTCAATTAGGTCCCTGGGTGGGATTGAACCACCAACCTTATGGTTAATAGCCGTACATACTAACTGATTGCGCCACAGAGACACTTTGCAAAAGTCCATACTGACAAAGGCTAATAAGCATTCATCTAAAACGTTTCCTAGAAAAACTTTCAAAAGTCAATAATCTGGAGAGTTTTTGTAAGATGTTTCTTCCATCAACCAACGAAGAAACACATTGGTACTTTCCCATGATGAGTGAGTGCTTCAGGATCTCTTGAACTTACATGTGCAGCAGAGTACTGCAATGGAAGCATGCTGGGCCCATAACCCAGAGGTAGGCAGATTGAAACTATCCTCTGCTATATGCATTTTTTTTTTTGTTAATTAAAGTAATCCAAAACTGGGATTGATATTTTGTCTCTTTTATTTTTACTTAAAGTACAATAACTTTTACCATTTTAATTTGTTTTAATAGTATATTGACAGTATTGCTTTCTTTCAAAAATCCACTTCATTTTCTTTACCCTATTATTAAAATGGTAATTGACAAAAACAAACTACATTGTCACCAGAAGAGCAATCCAAAATGTACAAGTGATATATTAAAATCATCTTTCCAGCTTGAATTTCAATGTTGCATTGGGTCAACAATTTTGTGAGAAACATCTTCACCCTTAAATAAAGATTTTCTTAATTCCTTACCTGTGTGCTAATTAGATATCACCTTGTTTTCACATTAAACAGACTTCCACATGAGAAAGCAGCAAGGATGCAGTGGCGTTAATGTTTCCTGGTGTCAACTTGTATTATTTCAGTAGACATTGAAATGAGGATGCATCTTGCTGCCTTTCCAATGAAGCAAGTTTAATTTAGTAATAGGTGAAAAACCATCCTTACAAAGGTGTTAATCAGAGACTTGGCTTTGTGGACACTTTTCAGAGAACAAATTTGTTAGCATAAAAATAAAGCCAGAAAATGAAGAGCTGTTTAATCACTTGATTGGATTTTTCTGCCAGCATATTTTTTTTCTCTGCAACCCACTGCTAAATTGTGCTTCCTAGCTGTTTTTTATAAAATCACTGAATCAAATCTAACTCTGATTACATCAGAGAAGGCCATGTACCCTACACCATAAGAGGAGGTTTGAAATTTTGACTTGTCTACTTAAATATCACCAAAATCTGATCACAAGGTTAATTACGTCCCTGGGTGGGATTGAACCACCAACCTTTTGGTTAATAGCCAAACACACTAACCGATTGCGCCACAGAGACACTTTGCAAAAGTCCATACTGACAAAGGCTAATAAGCATTCATCTAAAACGTTTCCTAGAAAAACTTTAAAAAGTCAATAATCTGGAGAGTTTTTGTAAGATGTTTCTTCCATCAACCAACGAAGAAACACATTGGTACTTTCCCATGATAAGTGAGTGCTTCTGGATCTCTTGCACTTACATGTGCAGCAGAGTACTGCAATGGAAGCATGCTGGGCCCATAACCCAGAGGTAGGCAGATTGAAACTATCCTCTGCTATATGCATTTTTTTGTTTGTTAATTAAAGTAATCCAAAACTGGGATTGATATTTTGGCTCTTTTATTTTTACTTAAAGTACAATAACTTTTACCATTTTAATTTGTTTTAATAGTATATTGACAGTATAGTTTTCTTTCAAAAATCCACTTAATTTTCTTTACCCTGTTATTAAAATGGTAATTGACAAAAAAACTACATTGTCACCAGAAGAGCAATACAAAATGTACAAGTGATATATTAAAATCATCTTTCCAGCTTGAATTTCAATGATGCATTGGGGCAACAATTTTGTGAGAAACATCTTCACCCTTAAATAAAGATTTTCGTAATTCCTTACCTGTGTGCTAATTAGATATCACCTTGTTTTCACATTAAACAGACTTCCACATGAGAAAGCAGCAAGGATGCAGTGGCTTTAATGTTTCCTGGTGTCAACCTGTATTATTTCAGTAGACATTGAAATGAGGATGCATCTTGCTGCCTTTCCAATGAAGCAAGTTTAATTTAGTAATAGGTGAAAAACCATCCTTACAAAGGTGTTAATCAGAGACTTGGCTTTGTGGACACTTTTCAGAGAACAAATTTGTTAGCATAAAAATAAATTCCAGAAAATGAAGAGCTGTTTAATCACTCAATTGGATTTTTCTGCCAGCATATTTTTTTTCTCTGCAACCCACTGCTAAATTGTGCTTCCTAGCTGTTTTTTTATAAAATCACTGAATCAAATCTAACTCTGATTACATCAGAGAAGGCCAGGTACCCTACACAATAAGAGGGGGTTTGAAATTTTGACTTGTCTACTTAAATATCACCAAAATCTGATCACAAGGTCAATTACGTCCCTGGGTGGGATTGAACCACCAACCTTTTGGTTAATAGCCAAACACACTAACCGATTGCGCCACCGAGACACTTTGCAAACAGTACATACTGACAAAGGCTAATAAGCATACATCTAGAACGTTTCCTAGAAAAATATTAAAAAATCAATAATCTGGAGAGTTTTTGTAAGATGTTTCTTCCATCAACCAATGAATAAACACATTGGTACTTTCCCATGATGAGTGAGTGCTTCAGGATCTCTTGCACTTACATGTGCAGCAGAGTACTGCAATGGAAGCATGCTGGACCCATAACCCAGAGGTAGGCAGATTGAAACTATCCTTTGCTATATGCATTTTTTTTTTTTAATTTAAGTAATCAAAACTGGGATTGATATTTTTACTCTTTTATTTTTACTTAAAGTACAATAACTTTTACCATTTTAATTTGTTTTAATAGTATATTGACAGTATAGTTTTCTATCAAAAATCCACTTAATTTTCTTTACCCTATTATTAAAATGGTAATTGACAAAAAAAACTACATTGTCACCAGAAGAGCAATACAAAATGTACAAGTGATATATTAAAATCATCTTTCCAGCTTGAATTTCAATGATGCATTGGGGCAACAATTTTGTGAGAAACATCTTCACCCTTAAATAAAGATTTTCGTAATTTCTTACCTGTGTGCTAATTAGATATCACCTTGTTTTCACATTAAACAGACTTCCACATGAGAAAGCAGCAAGGATGCAGTGGCTTTAATGTTTCCTGGTGTCAACCTGTATTATTTCAGTAGACATTGAAATGAGGATGCATCTTGCTGCCTTTCCAATGAAGCAAGTTTAATTTAGTAATAGGTGAAAAACCATCCTTACAAAGGTGTTAATCAGAGACTTGGCTTTGTGGACACTTTTCAGAGAACAAATTTGTTAGCATAAAAATAAATTCCAGAAAATGAAGAGCTGTTTAATCACTCAATTGGATTTTTCTGCCAGCATATTTTTTTTCTCTGCAACCCACTGCTAAATTGTGCTTCCTAGCTGTTTTTTTATAAAATCACTGAATCAAATCTAACTCTGATTACATCAGAGAAGGCCAGGTACCCTACACAATAAGAGGGGGTTTGAAATTTTGACTTGTCTACTTAAATATCACCAAAATCTGATCACAAGGTCAATTACGTCCCTGGGTGGGATTGAACCACCAACCTTTTGGTTAATAGCCAAACACACTAACCGATTGCGCCACCGAGACACTTTGCAAACAGTACATACTGACAAAGGCTAATAAGCATACATCTAGAACGTTTCCTAGAAAAATATTAAAAAATCAATAATCTGGAGAGTTTTTGTAAGATGTTTCTTCCATCAACCAATGAATAAACACATTGGTACTTTCCCATGATGAGTGAGTGCTTCAGGATCTCTTGCACTTACATGTGCAGCAGAGTACTGCAATGGAAGCATGCTGGACCCATAACCCAGAGGTAGGCAGATTGAAACTATCCTTTGCTATATGCATTTTTTTTTGTTAATTTAAGTAATCAAAACTGGGATTGATATTTTTGCTCTTTTATTTTTACTTAAAGTACAATAACTTTTACCATTTTAATTTGTTTTAATAGTATATTGACAGTATAGTTTTCTTTCAAAAATCCACTTAATTTTCTTTACCCTATTATTAAAATGGTAATTGACAAAAAAAACTACATTGTCACCAGAAGAGCAATACAAAATGTACAAGTGATATATTAAAATCATCTTTCCAGCTTGAATTTCAATGATGCATTGGGGCAACAATTTTGTGAGAAACATCTTCACCCTTAAATAAAGATTTTCGTAATTTCTTACCTGTGTGCTAATTAGATATCACCTTGTTTTCACATTAAACAGACTTCCACATGAGAAAGCAGCAAGGATGCAGTGGCGTTAATGTTTCCTGGTGTCAACCTGTATTATTTCAGTAGACATTGAAATGAGGATGCATCTTGCTGCCTTTCCAATGAAGCAAGTTTAATTTAGTAATAGGTGAAAAACCATCCCTACAAAGGTGTTAATCAGAGACTTGGCTTTGTGGACACTTTTCAGAGAACAAATTTGTTAGCATAAAAATAAAGCCAGAAAATGAAGAGCTGTTTAATCACGCAATTTGATTTTTTTGCCAGCATATTTCTTTTTCTCTGCAACCCACTGCTAAATTGTGCTTCCTAGATGTTTTTATAAAATCACTGAATCAAATCTAACGCTGATTACATCAGAGAAGGCCAGGTACCCTACACCATAACAGGGGGATATGAAATTTGACTTGTCTACTTAAAGATCACCAAAATCTGATAACAAGGTCAATTAGGTCCCTGGGTGGGATTGAACCACCAACCTTTTGGTTAATAGCCGTACATACTAACTGATTGCGCAACAGAGACACTTTGCAAAAGTTCATACTGACAAAGGCTAATAAGCATTCATCTAAAACGTTTCCTAGAAAAACTTTAAAAAGTCAATAATCTGGAGAGTTTTTGTAAGATGTTTCTTCCATCAACCAACGAAGAAACACATTGGTACTTTCCCATGATGAGTGAGTGCTTCAGGATCTCTTGCACTTACATGTGCAGCAGAATACTGCAATGGAAGCATGCTGGACCCATAACCCAGAGGTAGGCAGATTGAAACTATCCTCTGCTGTATGCTTTTTTTTTTTTGTTAATTAAAGTAATCCAAAACTGGGATTGATATTTTGGTTCTTTTATTTTTACTTATAGTACAATAACTTTTACCATTTTAATTTGTTTTAATAGTATATTGACAGTATTGTTTTCTTTCAAAAATCCACTTCATTTTCTTTACCCTATTATTAAAATGGTAATTGACAAAAACAAACTACATTGTCACCAGAAGAGCAATACAAAATGTACAAGTAATATATTAAAATCATCTTTCCAGCTTGAATTTCAATGATGCATTGGGGCAACGATTTTGTGAGAAACATCTTCACCCTTAAATAAAGATTTTCTTAATTCCTTACCTGTGTGCTAATAAGATATCACCTTGTTTTCACATTAAACAGACTTCCACATGAGAAAGCAGCAAGGATGCAGTGGCGTTAATGTTTCCTGGTGTCAACCTGTATTATTTCAGTAGACATTGAAATGAGGATGCATCTTGCTGCCTTTCCAATGAAGCAAGTTTAATTTAGTAATAGGTGAAAAACCATCCCTACAAAGGTGTTAATCAGAGACTTGGCTTTGTGGACACTTTTCAGAGTACAAATTTGTTAGCATAAAAATAAAGCCAGAAAATGAAGAGCTGTTTAATCACGCAATTTGATTTTTTTGCCAGCATATTTCTTTTTCTCTGCAACCCACTGCTAAATTGTGCTTCCTAGATGTTTTTATAAAATCACTGAATCAAATCTAACTCTGATTACATCAGAGAAGGCCAGATACCCTACACCATAACAGGGGGTATGAAATTTGACTTGTCTACTTAAAGATCACCAAAATATGATAACAAGGTCAATTAGGTCCCTGGGTGGGATTGAACCACCAACCTTTTGGTTAATAGCCGTACATACTAACTGATTGCGCCACAGAGACACTTTGCAAAAGTTCATACTGACAAAGGCTAATAAGCATTCATCTAAAACGTTTCCTAGAAAAACTTTAAAAAGTCAATAATCTGGAGAGTTTTTGTAAGATGTTTCTTCCATCAACCAACGAAGAAACACATTGGTACTTTCCCATGATGAGTGAGTGCTTCAGGATCTCTTGAACTTACATGTGCAGCAGAGTACTGCAATGGAAGCATGCTGGGCCCATAACCCAGAGGTAGGCAGATTGAAACTATCCTCTGCTATATGCATTTTTTTGTTTGTTAATTAAAGTAATCCAAAACTGGGATTGATATTTTGGCTCTTTTATTTTTACTTAAAGTACAATAACTTTTACCATTTTAATTTGTTTTAATAGTATATTGACAGTATAGTTTTCTATCAAAAATCCACTTAATTTTCTTTACCCTGTTATTAAAATGGTAATTGACAAAAAAACTACATTGTCACCAGAAGAGCAATACAAAATGTACAAGTGATATATTAAAATCATCTTTCCAGCTTGAATTTCAATGATGCATTGGGGCAACAATTTTGTGAGAAACATCTTCACCCTTAAATAAAGATTTTCGTAATTCCTTACCTGTGTGCTAATTAGATACCACCTTGTTTTCACATTAAACAGACTTCCACATGAGAAAGCAGCAAGGATGCAGTGGCGTTAATGTTTCCTGGTGTCAACCTGTATTATTTCAGTAGACATTGAAATGAGGATACATCTTGCTGCCTTTCCAATGAAGCAAGTTTAATTTAGTAATAGGTGAAAAACCATCCCTACAAAGGTGTTAATCAGAGACTTGGCTTTGTGGACACTTTTCAGAGAACAAATTTGTTAGCATAAAAATAAAGCCAGAAAATAAAGAGCTGTTTAATCACTCAATTGGATTTTTCTGCCAGCATATTTTTTTTCTCTGCAACCCACTGCTAAATTGTGCTTCCTAGCTGTTTTTATAAAATCACTGAATCAAATCTAACTCTGATTACATCAGAGAAGGCCAGGTACCCTACACCATAACAGGGGGTTTGAAATTTTGACTTGTCTACTTAAAGATCACCAAAATCTGATAACAAGGTCAATTAGGTCCCTGGGTGGGATTGAACCACCAACCTTTTGGTTAATAGCCGTACATACTAACTGATTGCGCCACAGAGACACTTTGCAAAAGTCCATACTGACAAAGGCTAATAAGCATTCATCTAAAACGTTTCCTAGAAAAACTTTAAAAAGTCAATAATCTGGAGAGTTTTTGTAAGATGTTTCTTCCATCAACCAACGAAGAAACACATTGGTACTTTCCCATGATGAGTGAGTGCTTCAGGATCTCTTGAACTTACATGTGCAGCAGAGTACTGCAATGGAAGCATGCTGGGCCCATAACCCAGAGGTAGGCAGATTGAAACTATCCTCTGCTATATGCATTTTTTTTTTGTTAATTAAAGTAATCCAAAACTGGGATTGATATTTTGTCTCTTTTATTTTTACTTAAAGTACAATAACTTTTACCATTTTAATTTGTTTTAATAGTATATTGACAGTATTGTTTTCTTTCAAAAATCCACTTCATTTTCTTTACCCTATTATTAAAATGGTAATTGACAAAAACAAACTACATTGTCACCAGAAGAGCAATACAAAATGTACAAGTGATATATTAAAATCATCTTTCCAGCTTGAATTTCAATGTTGCATTGGGTCAACAATTTTGTGAGAAACATCTTCACCCTTAAATAAAGATTTTCTTAATTCCTTACCTGTGTGCTAATTAGATATCACCTTGTTTTCACATTAAACAGACTTCCACATGAGAAAGCAGCAAGGATGCAGTGGCGTTAATGTTTCCTGGTGTCAACTTGTATTATTTCAGTAGACATTGAAATGAGGATGCATCTTGCTGCCTTTCCAATGAAGCAAGTTTAATTTAGTAATAGGTGAAAAACCATCCTTACAAAGGTGTTAATCAGAGACTTGGCTTTGTGGACACTTTTCAGAGAACAAATTTGTTAGCATAAAAATAAAGCCAGAAAATGAAGAGCTGTTTAATCACTCGATTGGATTTTTCTGCCAGCATATTTTTTTTCTCTGCAACCCACTGCTAAATTGTGCTTCCTAGCTGTTTTTTATAAAATCACTGAATCAAATCTAACTCTGATTACATCAGAGAAGGCCAGGTACCCTACACAATAAGAGGGGGTTTGAAATTTTGACTTGTCTACTTAAATATCACCAAAATCTGATCACAAGGTCAATTACGTCCCTGGGTGGGATTGAACCACCAACCTTTTGGTTAATAGCCGAACACACTAACCGATTGCGCCACCGAGACACTTTGTAAACAGTACATACTGACAAAGGCTAATAAGCATACATCTAGAACGTTTCCTAGAAAAATATTAAAAAATCAATAATCTGGAGAGTTTTTGTAAGATGTTTCTTCCATCAACCAATGAATAAACACATTGGTACTTTCCCATGATGAGTGAGTGCTTCAGGATCTCTTGCACTTACATGTGCAGCAGAGTACTGCAATGGAAGCATGCTGGACCCATAACCCAGAGGTAGGCAGATTGAAACTATCCTTTGCTATATGCATTTTTTTTGTTAATTTAAGTAATCAAAACTGGGATTGATATTTTTGCTCTTTTATTTTTACTTAAAGTACAATAACTTTTACCATTTTAATTTGTTTTAATAGTATATTGACAGTATAGTTTTCTTTCAAAAATCCACTTAATTTTCTTTACCCTATTATTAAAATGGTAATTGACAAAAAAAACTACATTGTCACCAGAAGAGCAATACAAAATGTACAAGTGATATATTAAAATCATCTTTCCAGCTTGAATTTCAATGATGCATGGGGGCAACGATTTTGTGAGAAACATCTTCACCCTTAAATAAAGATTTTCTTAATTCCTTACCTGTGTGCTAATTAGATATCACCTTGTTTTCATATTAAACAGACTTTTACATGAGAAAGCAGCAAGGATGCAGTGGCGTTAATGTTTCCTGGTGTCAACCTGTATTATTTCAGTAGACATTGAAATGAGGATGCATCTTGCTGCCTTTCCAATGAAGCAAGTTTAATTTAGTAATAGGTGAAAAACCATCCTTACAAAGGTGTTAATCAGAGACTTGGCTTTGTGGACACTTTTCAGAGAACAAATTTGTTAGCATAAAAATAAAGCCAGAAAATAAAGAGCTGTTTAATCACTCAATTGGATTTTTCTGCCAGCATATTTTTTTTCTCTGCAACCCACTGCTAAATTGTGCTTCCTAGCTGTTTTTATAAAATAACTGAATCAAATCTAACTCTGATTACATCAGAGAAGGCCAAGTACCCTACACCATAACAGGGGGTTTGAAATTTTGACTTGTCTACTTAAAGATCACCAAAATCTGATAACAAGGTCAATTAGGTCCCTGGGTGGGTTTAAACCACCAACCTTTTGGTTAAAAGCCGTACATACTAACTGATTGCGCCACAGAGACACTTTGCAAATTTCCATACTGACAAAGGCTAATAAGCATTCATCTAAAACGTTTCCTAGAAAAACTTTAAAATGTCAATAATCTGGAGAGTTTTTGTAAGATGTTTCTTCCATCAACCAACGAAGAAACACATTGGTACTTTCCCATGATGAGTGAGTGCTTCAGGATCTCTTGCACTTACATGTGCAGCAGAGTACTGCAATGGAAGCATGCTGGGCCCATAACCCAGAGGTAGGCAGATTGAAACTATCCTCTGCTATATGCATTTTTTTTTGTTAATTAAAGTAATCCAAAACTGGGATTGATATTTTGTCTCTTTTATTTTTACTTAAAGTACAATAACTTTTACCATTTTAATTTGTTTTAATAGTATATTGACAGTATTGTTTTCTTTCAAAAATCCACTTCATTTTCTTTACCCTATTATTAAAATGGTAATTGACAAAAACAAACTACATTGTCACCAGAAGAGCAATACAAAATGTACAAGTGATATATTAAAATCATCTTTCCAGCTTGAATTTCAATGATGCATTGGGTCAACAATTTTGTGAGAAACATCTTCACCCTTAAATAAAGATTTTCTTAATTCCTTACCTGTGTGCTAATTAGATATCACCTTGTTTTCACATTAAACAGACTTCCACATGAGAAAGCAGCAAGGATGCAGTGGCGTTAATGTTTCCTGGTGTCAACTTGTATTATTTCAGTAGACATTGAAATGAGGATGCATCTTGCTGCCTTTCCAATGAAGCAAGTTTAATTTAGTAATAGGTGAAAAACCATCCTTACAAAGGTGTTAATCAGAGACTTGGCTTTGTGGACACTTTTCAGAGAACAAATTTGTTAGCATAAAAATAAAGCCAGAAAATGAAGAGCTGTTTAATCACTCGATTGGATTTTTCTGCCAGCATATTTTTTTTCTCTGCAACCCACTGCTAAATTGTGCTTCCTAGCTGTTTTTTATAAAATCACTGAATCAAATCTAACTCTGATTACATCAGAGAAGGCCATATACCCTACACCATAAGAGGAGGTTTGAAATTTTGACTTGTCTACTTAAATATCACCAAAATCTGATCACAAGGTTAATTACGTCCCTGGGTGGGATTGAACCACCAACCTTTTGGTTAACAGCCAAACACACTAACCGATTGCGCCACAGAGACACTTTGCAAAAAGTACATACTGACAAAGGCTAATAAGCATACATCTAGAACGTTTCCTATAAAAACATAAAAAAATCAATAATCTGGAGAGTTTTTGTAAGATGTTTCTTCCATCAACCAACGAATAAACACATTGGTACTTTCCCATGATGAGTGAGTGCTTCAGGATCTCTTACACTTACATGGGCAGCAGAGTACTGCAATGGAAGCATGCTGGACCCATAACCCAGAGGTAGGCAGATTGAAACTATCCTTTGCTATATGCATTTTTTTTGTTAATTTAAGTAATCAAAACTGGGATTGATATTTTTGCTCTTTTATTTTTACTTAAAGTACAATAACTTTTACCATTTTAATTTGTTTTAATAGTATATTGACAGTATAGTTTTCTTTCAAAAATCCACTTAATTTTCTTTACCCTGTTATTAAAATGGTAATTGACAAAAAAACTACATTGTCACCAGAAGAGCAATACAAAATGTACAAGTGATATATTAAAATCATCTTTCCAGCTTGAATTTCAATGATGCATTGGGGCAACAATTTTGTGAGAAACATCTTCACCCTTAAATAAAGATTTTCGTAATTCCTTACCTGTGTGCTAATTAGATATCACCTTGTTTTCACATTAAACAGACTTCCATGTGAGAAAGCAGCAAAGATGCAGTGGCGTTAATGTTTCCTGGTGTCAACCTGTATTATTTCAGTAGACATTGAAATGAGGATGCATCTTGCTGCCTTTCCAATGAAGCAAGTTTAATTTAGTAATAGGTGAAAAACCATCCTTACAAAGGTGTTAATCAGAGACTTGGCTTTGTGGACACTTTTCAGAGAACAAATTTGTTAGCATAAAAATAAATTCCAGAAAATGAAGAGCTGTTTAATCACTCAATTGGATTTTTCTGCCAGCATATTTTTTTTCTCTGCAACCCACTGCTAAATTGTGCTTCCTAGCTGTTTTTTATAAAATCACTGAATCAAATCTAACTCTGATTACATCAGAGAAGGCCAGGTACCCTACACAATAAGAGGGGGTTTGAAATTTTGACTTGTCTACTTAAATATCACCAAAATCTGATCACAAGGTCAATTACGTCCCTGGGTGGGATTGAACCACCGACCTTTTGGTTAATAGCCGAACACACTAACCGATTGTGCCACCAAGACACTTTGCAAACAGTACATACTAACAAAGGCTAATAAGCATACATCTAGAACGTTTCCTAGAAAAATATTAAAAAATCAATAATCTGGAGAGTTTTTGTAAGATGTTTCTTCCATCAACCAATGAATAAACACATTGGTACTTTCCCATGATGAGGGAGTGCTTCAGGATCTCTTGCACTTACATGTGCAGCAGAGTACTGCAATGGAAGCATGCTGGACCCATAACCCAGAGGTAGGCAGATTGAAACTATCCTTTGCTATATGCATTTTTTTTTGTTAATTTAAGTAATCAAAACTGGGATTGATATTTTTGCTCTTTTATTTTTACTTAAAGTACAATAACTTTTACCATTTTAATTTGTTTTAATAGTATATTGACAGTATAGTTTTCTTTCAAAAATCCACTTAATTTTCTTTACCCTATTATTAAAATGGTAATTGACAAAAAAAACTACATTGTCACCAGAAGAGCAATACAAAATGTACAAGTGATATATTAAAATCATCTTTCCAGCTTGAATTTCAATGATGCATTGGGGCAACAATTTTGTGAGAAACATATTCACCCTTAAATAAAGATTTTCGTAATTTCTTACCTGTGTGCTAATTAGATATCACCTTGTTTTCACATTAAACAGACTTCCACATGAGAAAGCAGCAAGGATGCAGTGGCGTTAATGTTTCCTGGTGTCAACCTGTATTATTTCAGTAGACATTGAAATGAGGATGCATCTTGCTGCCTTTCCAATGAAGCAAGTTTAATTTAGTAATAGGTGAAAAACCATCCCTACAAAGGTGTTAATCAGAGACTTGGCTTTGTGGACACTTTTCAGAGAACAAATTTGTTAGCATAAAAATAAAGCCAGAAAATGAAGAGCTGTTTAATCACGCAATTTGATTTTTTTGCCAGCATATTTCTTTTTCTCTGCAACCCACTGCTAAATTGTGCTTCCTAGATGTTTTTATAAAATCACTGAATCAAATCTAACTCTGATTACATCAGAGAAGGCCAGGTACCCTACACCATAACAGGGGGTATGAAATTTGACTTGTCTACTTAAAGATCACCAAAATCTGACAACAAGGTCAATTAGGTCCCTGGGTGGGATTGAACCACCAACCTTTTGGTTAATAGCCGTACATACTAACTGATTGCGCCACAGAGACACTTTGCAAAAGTTCATACTGACAAAGGCTAATAAGCATTCATCTAAAACGTTTCCTAGAAAAACTTTAAAAAGTCAATAATCTGGAGAGTTTTTGTAAGATGTTTCTTCCATCAACCAACGAAGAAACACATTGGTACTTTCCCATGATGAGTGAGTGCTTCAGGATCTCTTGCACTTACATGTGCAGCAGAGTACTGCAATGGAAGCATGCTGGGCCCATAACCCAGAGGTAGGCAGATTGAAACTATCCTCTGCTATATGCATTTTTTTGTTTGTTAATTAAAGTAATCCAAAACTGGGATTGATATTTTGGCTCTTTTATTTTTACTTAAAGTACAATAACTTTTACCATTTTAATTTGTTTTAATAGTATATTGACAGTATAGTTTTCTATCAAAAATCCACTTAATTTTCTTTACCCTGTTATTAAAATGGTAATTGACAAAAAAACTACATTGTCACCAGAAGAGCAATACAAAATGTACAAGTGATATATTAAAATCATCTTTCCAGCTTGAATTTCAATGATGCATTGGGGCAACAATTTTGTGAGAAACATCTTCACCCTTAAATAAAGATTTTCGTAATTCCTTACCTGTGTGCTAATTAGATACCACCTTGTTTTCACATTAAACAGACTTCCACATGAGAAAGCAGCAAGGATGCAGTGGCGTTAATGTTTCCTGGTGTCAACCTGTATTATTTCAGTAGACATTGAAATGAGGATACATCTTGCTGCCTTTCCAATGAAGCAAGTTTAATTTAGTAATAGGTGAAAAACCATCCCTACAAAGGTGTTAATCAGAGACTTGGCTTTGTGGACACTTTTCAGAGAACAAATTTGTTAGCATAAAAATAAAGCCAGAAAATAAAGAGCTGTTTAATCACTCAATTGGATTTTTCTGCCAGCATTTTTTTTTTCTCTGCAACCCACTGCTAAATTGTGCTTCCTAGCTGTTTTTATAAAATCACTGAATCAAATCTAACTCTGATTACATCAGAGAAGGCCAGGTACCCTACACCATAACAGGGGGTTTGAAATTTTGACTTGTCTACTTAAAGATCACCAAAATCTGATAACAAGGTCAATTAGGTCCCTGGGTGGGATTGAACCACCAACCTTTTGGTTAATAGCCGTACATACTAACTGATTGCGCCACAGAGACACTTTGCGAAAGTCCATACTGACAAAGGCTAATAAGCATTCATCTAAAACGTTTCCTAGAAAAACTTTAAAAAGTCAATAATCTGGAGAGTTTTTGTAAGATGTTTCTTCCATCAACCAACGAAGAAACACATTGGTACTTTCCCATGATGAGTGAGTGCTTTAGGATCTCTTGAACTTACATGTGCAGCAGAGTACTGCAATGGAAGCATGCTGGGCCCATAACCCAGAGGTAGGCAGATTGAAACTATCCTCTGCTATATGCATTTTTTTTTTGTTAATTAAAGTAATCCAAAACTGGGATTGATATTTTGTCTCTTTTATTTTTACTTAAAGTACAATAACTTTTACCATTTTAATTTGTTTTAATAGTATATTGACAGTATTGTTTTCTTTCAAAAATCCACTTCATTTTCTTTACCCTATTATTAAAATGGTAATTGACAAAAACAAACTACATTGTCACCAGAAGAGCAATACAAAATGTACAAGTGATATATTAAAATCATCTTTCCAGCTTGAATTTCAATGTTGCATTGGGTCAACAATTTTGTGAGAAACATCTTCACCCTTAAATAAAGATTTTCTTAATTCCTTACCTGTGTGCTAATTAGATATCACCTTGTTTTCACATTAAACAGACTTCCACATGAGAAAGCAGCAAGGATGCAGTGGCGTTAATGTTTCCTGGTGTCAACTTGTATTATTTCAGTAGACATTGAAATGAGGATGCATCTTGCTGCCTTTCCAATGAAGCAAGTTTAATTTAGTAATAGGTGAAAAACCATCCTTACAAAGGTGTTAATCAGAGACTTGGCTTTGTGGACACTTTTCAGAGAACAAATTTGTTAGCATAAAAATAAAGCCAGAAAATGAAGAGCTGTTTAATCACTCGATTGGATTTTTCTGCCAGCATATTTTTTTTCTCTGCAACCCACTGCTAAATTGTGCTTCCTAGCTGTTTTTTATAAAATCACTGAATCAAATCTAACTCTGATTACATCAGAGAAGGCCAGGTACCCTACACAATAAGAGGGGGTTTGAAATTTTGACTTGTCTACTTAAATATCACCAAAATCTGATCACAAGGTCAATTACGTCCCTGGGTGGGATTGAACCACCAACCTTTTGGTTAATAGCCGAACACACTAACCGATTGCGCCACCGAGACACTTTGTAAACAGTACATACTGACAAAGGCTAATAAGCATACATCTAGAACGTTTCCTAGAAAAATATTAAAAAATCAATAATCTGGAGAGTTTTTGTAAGATGTTTCTTCCATCAACCAATGAATAAACACATTGGTACTTTCCCATGATGAGTGAGTGCTTCAGGATCTCTTGCACTTACATGTGCAGCAGAGTACTGCAATGGAAGCATGCTGGACCCATAACCCAGAGGTAGGCAGATTGAAACTATCCTTTGCTATATGCATTTTTTTTGTTAATTTAAGTAATCAAAACTGGGATTGATATTTTTGCTCTTTTATTTTTACTTAAAGTACAATAACTTTTACCATTTTAATTTGTTTTAATAGTATATTGACAGTATAGTTTTCTTTCAAAAATCCACTTAATTTTCTTTACCCTATTATTAAAATGGTAATTGACAAAAAAAACTACATTGTCACCAGAAGAGCAATACAAAATGTACAAGTGATATATTAAAATCATCTTTCCAGCTTGAATTTCAATGATGCATGGGGGCAACGATTTTGTGAGAAACATCTTCACCCTTAAATAAAGATTTTCTTAATTCCTTACCTGTGTGCTAATTAGATATCACCTTGTTTTCATATTAAACAGACTTTTACATGAGAAAGCAGCAAGGATGCAGTGGCGTTAATGTTTCCTGGTGTCAACCTGTATTATTTCAGTAGACATTGAAATGAGGATGCATCTTGCTGCCTTTCCAATGAAGCAAGTTTAATTTAGTAATAGGTGAAAAACCATCCTTACAAAGGTGTTAATCAGAGACTTGGCTTTGTGGACACTTTTCAGAGAACAAATTTGTTAGCATAAAAATAAAGCCAGAAAATAAAGAGCTGTTTAATCACTCAATTGGATTTTTCTGCCAGCATATTTTTTTTCTCTGCAACCCACTGCTAAATTGTGCTTCCTAGCTGTTTTTATAAAATAACTGAATCAAATCTAACTCTGATTACATCAGAGAAGGCCAAGTACCCTACACCATAACAGGGGGTTTGAAATTTTGACTTGTCTACTTAAAGATCACCAAAATCTGATAACAAGGTCAATTAGGTCCCTGGGTGGGTTTAAACCACCAACCTTTTGGTTAAAAGCCGTACATACTAACTGATTGCGCCACAGAGACACTTTGCAAATTTCCATACTGACAAAGGCTAATAAGCATTCATCTAAAACGTTTCCTAGAAAAACTTTAAAATGTCAATAATCTGGAGAGTTTTTGTAAGATGTTTCTTCCATCAACCAACGAAGAAACACATTGGTACTTTCCCATGATGAGTGAGTGCTTCAGGATCTCTTGCACTTACATGTGCAGCAGAGTACTGCAATGGAAGCATGCTGGGCCCATAACCCAGAGGTAGGCAGATTGAAACTATCCTCTGCTATATGCATTTTTTTTGTTAATTAAAGTAATCCAAAACTGGGATTGATATTTTGTCTCTTTTATTTTTACTTAAAGTACAATAACTTTTACCATTTTAATTTGTTTTAATAGTATATTGACAGTATTGTTTTCTTTCAAAAATCCACTTCATTTTCTTTACCCTATTATTAAAATGGTAATTGACAAAAACAAACTACATTGTCACCAGAAGAGCAATACAAAATGTACAAGTGATATATTAAAATCATCTTTCCAGCTTGAATTTCAATGATGCATTGGGTCAACAATTTTGTGAGAAACATCTTCACCCTTAAATAAAGATTTTCTTAATTCCTTACCTGTGTGCTAATTAGATATCACCTTGTTTTCACATTAAACAGACTTCCACATGAGAAAGCAGCAAGGATGCAGTGGCGTTAATGTTTCCTGGTGTCAACTTGTATTATTTCAGTAGACATTGAAATGAGGATGCATCTTGCTGCCTTTCCAATGAAGCAAGTTTAATTTAGTAATAGGTGAAAAACCATCCTTACAAAGGTGTTAATCAGAGACTTGGCTTTGTGGACACTTTTCAGAGAACAAATTTGTTAGCATAAAAATAAAGCCAGAAAATGAAGAGCTGTTTAATCACTCGATTGGATTTTTCTGCCAGCATATTTTTTTTCTCTGCAACCCACTGCTAAATTGTGCTTCCTAGCTGTTTTTTATAAAATCACTGAATCAAATCTAACTCTGATTACATCAGAGAAGGCCATATACCCTACACCATAAGAGGAGGTTTGAAATTTTGACTTGTCTACTTAAATATCACCAAAATCTAATCACAAGGTTAATTACGTCCCTGGGTGGGATTGAACCACCAACCTTTTGGTTAACAGCCAAACACACTAACCGATTGCGCCACAGAGACACTTTGCAAAAAGTACATACTGACAAAGGCTAATAAGCATACATCTAGAACGTTTCCTAGAAAAACATTAAAAAATCAATAATCTGGAGAGTTTTTGTAAGATGTTTCTTCCATCAACCAACGAATAAACACATTGGTACTTTCCCATGATGAGTGAGTGCTTCAGGATCTCTTGCACTTACATGGGCAGCAGAGTACTGCAATGGAAGCATGCTGGACCCATAACCCAGAGGTAGGCAGATTGAAACTATCCTTTGCTATATGCATTTTTTTTGTTAATTTAAGTAATCAAAACTGGGATTGATATTTTTGCTCTTTTATTTTTACTTAAAGTACAATAACTTTTACCATTTTAATTTGTTTTAATAGTATATTGACAGTATAGTTTTCTTTCAAAAATCCACTTAATTTTCTTTACCCTGTTATTAAAATGGTAATTGACAAAAAAACTACATTGTCACCAGAAGAGCAATACAAAATGTACAAGTGATATATTAAAATCATCTTTCCAGCTTGAATTTCAATGATGCATTGGGGCAACAATTTTGTGAGAAACATCTTCACCCTTAAATAAAGATTTTCGTAATTCCTTACCTGTGTGCTAATTAGATATCACCTTGTTTTCACATTAAACAGACTTCCATGTGAGAAAGCAGCAAAGATGCAGTGGCGTTAATGTTTCCTGGTGTCAACCTGTATTATTTCAGTAGACATTGAAATGAGGATGCATCTTGCTGCCTTTCCAATGAAGCAAGTTTAATTTAGTAATAGGTGAAAAACCATCCTTACAAAGGTGTTAATCAGAGACTTGGCTTTGTGGACACTTTTCAGAGAACAAATTTGTTAGCATAAAAATAAATTCCAGAAAATGAAGAGCTGTTTAATCACTCAATTGGATTTTTCTGCCAGCATATTTTTTTTCTCTGCAACCCACTGCTAAATTGTGCTTCCTAGCTGTTTTTTATAAAATCACTGAATCAAATCTAACTCTGATTACATCAGAGAAGGCCAGGTACCCTACACAATAAGAGGGGGTTTGAAATTTTGACTTGTCTACTTAAATATCACCAAAATCTGATCACAAGGTCAATTACGTCCCTGGGTGGGATTGAACCACCGACCTTTTGGTTAATAGCCGAACACACTAACCGATTGCGCCACCAAGACACTTTGCAAACAGTACATACTAACAAAGGCTAATAAGCATACATCTAGAACGTTTCCTAGAAAAATATTAAAAAATCAATAATCTGGAGAGTTTTTGTAAGATGTTTCTTCCATCAACCAATGAATAAACACATTGGTACTTTCCCATGATGAGGGAGTGCTTCAGGATCTCTTGCACTTACATGTGCAGCAGAGTACTGCAATGGAAGCATGCTGGACCCATAACCCAGAGGTAGGCAGATTGAAACTATCCTTTGCTATATGCATTTTTTTTTGTTAATTTAAGTAATCAAAACTGGGATTGATATTTTTGCTCTTTTATTTTTACTTAAAGTACAATAACTTTTACCATTTTAATTTGTTTTAATAGTATATTGACAGTATAGTTTTCTTTCAAAAATCCACTTAATTTTCTTTACCCTATTATTAAAATGGTAATTGACAAAAAAAACTACATTGTCACCAGAAGAGCAATACAAAATGTACAAGTGATATATTAAAATCATCTTTCCAGCTTGAATTTCAATGATGCATTGGGTCAACAATTTTGTGAGAAACATATTCACCCTTAAATAAAGATTTTCGTAATTTCTTACCTGTGTGCTAATTAGATATCACCTTGTTTTCACATTAAACAGACTTCCACATGAGAAAGCAGCAAGGATGCAGTGGCGTTAATGTTTCCTGGTGTCAACCTGTATTATTTCAGTAGACATTGAAATGAGGATGCATCTTGCTGCCTTTCCAATGAAGCAAGTTTAATTTAGTAATAGGTGAAAAACCATCCCTACAAAGGTGTTAATCAGAGACTTGGCTTTGTGGACACTTTTCAGAGAACAAATTTGTTAGCATAAAAATAAAGCCAGAAAATGAAGAGCTGTTTAATCACGCAATTTGATTTTTTTGCCAGCATATTTCTTTTTCTCTGCAACCCACTGCTAAATTGTGCTTCCTAGATGTTTTTATAAAATCACTGAATCAAATCTAACTCTGATTACATCAGAGAAGGCCAGGTACCCTACACCATAACAGGGGGTATGAAATTTGACTTGTCTACTTAAAGATCACCAAAATCTGACAACAAGGTCAATTAGGTCCCTGGGTGGGATTGAACCAACAACCTTTTGGTTAATAGCCGTACATACTAACTGATTGCGCCACAGAGACACTTTGCAAAAGTTCATACTGACAAAGGCTAATAAGCATTCATCTAAAACGTTTCCTAGAAAAACTTTAAAAAGTCAATAATCTGGAGAGTTTTTGTAAGATGTTTCTTCCATCAACCAACGAAGAAACACATTGGTACTTTCCCATGATGAGTGAGTGCTTCAGGATCTCTTGCACTTACATGTGCAGCAGAGTACTGCAATGGAAGCATGCTGGGCCCATAACCCAGAGGTAGGCAGATTGAAACTATCCTCTGCTATATGCATTTTTTTGTTTGTTAATTAAAGTAATCCAAAACTGGGATTGATATTTTGTCTCTTTTATTTTTACTTAAAGTACAATAACTTTTACCATTTTAATTTGTTTTAATAGTATATTGACAGTATTGTTTTCTTTCAAAAATCCACTTCATTTTCTTTACCCTATTATTAAAATGGTAATTGACAAAAACAAACTACATTGTCACCAGAAGAGCAATACAAAATGTACAAGTGATATATTAAAATCATCTTTCCAGCTATAATTTCAATGATGCATTGGGGCAACGATTTTGTGAGAAACATCTTCACCCTTAAATAACGATTTTCTTAATTCCTTACCTGTGTGCTAATTAGATATCACCTTGTTTTCACATTAAACAGACTTCCACATGAGAAAGCAGCAAGGATGCAGTGGCGTTAATGTTTCCTGGTGTCAACCTGTATTATTTCAGTAGACATTGAAATGAGGATGCATCTTGCTGCCTTTCCAATGAAGCAAGTTTAATTTAGTAATAGGTGAAAAACCATCCTTACAAAGGTGTTAATCAGAGACTTGGCTTTGTGGACACTTTTCAGAGAACAAATTCGTTAGCATAAAAATAAAGCCAGAAAATAAAAAACTGTTTAATCACTCAATTGGATTTTTCTGCCAGCATATTTTTTTTCTCTGCAACCCACTGCTAAATTGTGCTTCCAAGCTGTTTTTATAAAATCACTGAATCAAATCTAACTCTGATTACATCAGAGAAGGCCAAGTACCCTACACCATAACAGGGGGTTTGAAATTTTGACTTGTCTACTTAAAGATCACCAAAATCTGATAACAAGGTCAATTAGGTCCCTGGGTGGGATTGAACCACCAACCTTTTGGTTAATAGCCATACATACTAACTGATTGCGCCACAGAGACACTTTGCAAAAGTCCATACTGACAAAGGCTAATAAGCATTCATCTAAAACGTTTCCTAGCAAAACTTTAAAAAGTCAATAATCTGGAGAGTTTTTGTAAGATGTTTCTTCCATCAACCAACGAAGAAACACATTGGTACTTTCCCATGATGAGTGAGTGCTTCAGGATCTCTTGCACTTACATGTGCAGCAGAGTACTGCAATGGAAGCATGCTGGACCCATAACCCAGAGGTAGGCAGATTGAAACTATCCTCTGCTGTATGCTTTTTTTTTTTGTTAATTAAAGTAATCCAAAACTGGGATTGATATTTTGGCTCTTTTATTTTTACTTAAAGTACAATAACTTTTACCATTTTAATTTGTTTTAATAGTATATTGACAGTATTGTTTTCTTTCAAAAATCCACTTCATTTTCTTTACCCTATTATTAAAATGGTAATTGACAAAAACAAACTACATTGTCACCAGAAGAGCAATACAAAATGTACAAGTGATATATTAAAATCATCTTTCCAGCTTGAATTTCAATGATGCATTGGGTCAACAATTTTGTGAGAAACATCTTCACCCTTAAATAAAGATTTTCTTAATTCCTTACCTGTGTGCTAATTAGATATCACCTTGTTTTCACATTAAACAGACTTCCACATGAGAAAGCAGCAAGGATGCAGTGGCGTTAATGTTTCCTGGTGTCAACTTGTATTATTTCAGTAGACATTGAAATGAGGATGCATCTTGCTGCCTTTCCAATGAAGCAAGTTTAATTTAGTAATAGGTGAAAAACCATCCTTACAAAGGTGTTAATCAGAGACTTGGCTTTGTGGACACTTTTCAGAGAACAAATTTGTTAGCATAAAAATAAAGCCAGAAAATGAAGAGCTGTTTAATCACTCGATTGGATTTTTCTGCCAGCATATTTTTTTTCTCTGCAACCCACTGCTAAATTGTGCTTCCTAGCTGTTTTTTATAAAATCACTGAATCAAATCTAACTCTGATTACATCAGAGAAGGCCATGTACCCTACACCATAAGAGGAGGTTTGAAATTTTGACTTGTCTACTTAAATATCACCAAAATCTGATCACAAGGTTAATTACATCCCTGGGTGGGATTGAACCACCAACCTTTTGGTTAACAGCCAAACACACTAACCGATTGCGCCACAGAGACACTTTGCAAAAAGTACATACTGACAAAGGCTAATAAGCATACATCTAGAACGTTTCCTAGAAAAACATTAAAAAATCAATAATCTGGAGAGTTTTTGTAAGATGTTTCTTCCATCAACCAACGAATAAACACATTGGTACTTTCCCATGATGAGTGAGTGCTTCAGGATCTCTTGCACTTACATGGGCAGCAGAGTACTGCAATGGAAGCATGCTGGACCCATAACCCAGAGGTAGGCAGATTGAAACTATCCTTTGCTATATGCATTTTTTTTGTTAATTTAAGTAATCAAAACTGGGATTGATATTTTTGCTCTTTTATTTTTACTTAAAGTACAATAACTTTTACCATTTTAATTTGTTTTAATAGTATATTGACAGTATAGTTTTCTTTCAAAAATCCACTTAATTTTCTTTACCCTGTTATTAAAATGGTAATTGACAAAAAAACTACATTGTCACCAGAAGAGCAATACAAAATGTACAAGTGATATATTAAAATCATCTTTCCAGCTTGAATTTCAATGATGCATTGGGGCAACAATTTTGTGAGAAACATCTTCACCCTTAAATAAAGATTTTCGTAATTCCTTACCTGTGTGCTAATTAGATATCACCTTGTTTTCACATTAAACAGACTTCCATGTGAGAAAGCAGCAAAGATGCAGTGGCGTTAATGTTTCCTGGTGTCAACCTGTATTATTTCAGTAGACATTGAAATGAGGATGCATCTTGCTGCCTTTCCAATGAAGCAAGTTTAATTTAGTAATAGGTGAAAAACCATCCTTACAAAGGTGTTAATCAGAGACTTGGCTTTGTGGACACTTTTCAGAGAACAAATTTGTTAGCATAAAAATAAATTCCAGAAAATGAAGAGCTGTTTAATCACTCAATTGGATTTTTCTGCCAGCATATTTTTTTTCTCTGCAACCCACTGCTAAATTGTGCTTCCTAGCTGTTTTTTATAAAATCACTGAATCAAATCTAACTCTGATTACATCAGAGAAGGCCAGGTACCCTACACAATAAGAGGGGGTTTGAAATTTTGACTTGTCTACTTAAATATCACCAAAATCTGATCACAAGGTCAATTACGTCCCTGGGTGGGATTGAACCACCAACCTTTTGGTTAATAGCCGAACACACTAACCGATTGCGCTACCGAGACACTTTGCAAACAGTACATACTGACAAAGGCTAATAAGCATACATCTAGAACGTTTCCTAGAAAAATATTAAAAAATCAATAATCTGGAGAGTTTTTGTAAGATGTTTCTTCCATCAACCAATGAATAAACACATTGGTACTTTCCCATGATGAGGGAGTGCTTCAGGATCTCTTGCACTTACATGTGCAGCAGAGTACTGCAATGGAAGCATGCTGGACCCATAACCCAGAGGTAGGCAGATTGAAACTATCCTTTGCTATATGCATCCAGCGAATGCCCAGCCACGTCTGCATTTCTTATGCCACGCCTGCATTTTTCCAAGCACTCCCTGAAAACGGTCAGTTGACACCCAGAAACGCCCTCTTTCTGTCAATCTCCTTGTGGCCTGTTCTGTGATTGGAATAATCGCTAGAACTAGTGCAAAACCACAATGGACTTTGTACCCGTACGATGAGCATGCGCATGCACAGATTAGCCATTTTTTTTTCAACTGATTGCTACGCAGCGAACCATATGCAACAACTATTGCAAGCATTCCTGGGGGAAGGTCTGCAGCAGACGGATTTGCATACGGTGATGTCATCCAAGCAGTGGGCCAAAGTTGGCTGGAACCCTCATCTGTATATGAAAAGAGAAAAGGGGCATGCAGGGCATGGCGGCCTTTTGCGGCGCTTGTATAACCCCAAGTTTGCATTAAACACCCCCACCCTCCTTCGGTGTGGGGCTCATGTTGGCCATGCCCAAGCCCCTGAAGCATTCAAGCTGATTTCTTGCAGCAGCTGGGCACTGTAACAGCTTCAGAGCTGCTCTACAAGACAAGTAAAAGGGTGTGGGCCCTGCAGCACCACCTGTAGTTTGCATACACACATATATAGGACAGCATCTCTTATATGCCCCAGGGTCAATAAAATAGTATCCTTGTCTAGGCTATCCATCCCCTCAGATAAGGTATTTGTCCATGCCGCTACAGCACTACACACCCAGGCCGACGCAATTGCCGGTCTGAGTAAGGTACCTGAATGTGTATAAATGGACTTCAGGGTAATCTCCTGTTTGCGGTCAGCACACTCTTTGAAGGTAGCCGTATCCTGGGACGGGAGGGCTACCTTCTTGGATAAGCGTGTTAATGCTTTGTCCACCCTAGGGGAGCATTCCCATCGTAACCTATCCGTTGATGGGAAAGGATACGCCATAAGAATCCTTTTGGAAATCTGCAGTCTTTTATCTGGAGATTCCCAAGCTTTTTCACATAACTCGTTCAGCTCGTGTGAGGGGGGAAAGGTTACCTCAGGCTTCTTTCCCTTGTACATATGTACCCTCTTGTCAGCGACAGGGGGTTCCTCTGTGATGTGCAAAACATCTTTTATTGCCATAATCATAAATCGAATGGATTTTGCCAATTTTGGCTGTAACTTTGCATCATCGTAATCGACACTGGAGTCAGAATCCGTGTCGGTATCTGTGTCAACAATCTGGGATAGTGGGCGCTTATGAGACCCTGACAGTCCCTGCAACATAGGATCAGGCATGGGTTGAAACCCTGACTGTCCCAAAGCTTCTGCCTTGTCTAATCTTTTGTGCAATGAGTTTACACTAGCATTTAAAACATTCCACATATCCATCCAATCAGCTGTCGGCGGAGACACCACATTCATTTGCTCCCGCTCCTCTCTAATATAGCCTTCTTCCTCAGACATGTCGACACACGTGTACCGACACACTACACACACAGGGAATGCTTTTTCTGAAGACAGTTTCCCCACAAGGCCCTTTGGAGAGACAGAGAGAGAGTATGCCAGCACACCCCCCAGCGCTATATAACCCAGGAATAAAACAGTAACTTAATGTTTGCCCAGTAGTGCTGCTGTATGTAATTTGCGAATTATGTGCCCCCCCCACCCCTCTTTTCAACCCTCTTGTCTAACGTGGTATAAGCAGGGTAGAGTCCGGGGAGCTTCCTCTCAGCGGTGCTGTGGAGAAAAAATGGCGCTGGTGAGTGCTGAGGGAGAAGCCCCGCCCCCTCGGAGGCGGGCTTCTGTCCCGCTTAAACTGTAAAATTGGTGGGGGCTTATACATATATAAAGTGCCCAGCTGTATATATGTTATATTTTTGCGAAAGAGGTTTATATTGCTGCCCAGGGTGCCCCCCCTGCGCCCTGCACCCTTACAGTGACCGGAGTATGTGAGGTGTATGGGAGCAAAGGCGCACAGCTGCAGTGCTATGCGTTACCTCAGTGAAGATCATGAAGTCTTCTGCCGCCTCTGAAGTCTTCTTTTCTTCTCATACTCACCCGGCTTCTATCTTCCGGCTCTGCGAGGGGGACGGCGGCGCGGCTCTGGGACGGACGGCGAGGGTGAGATCCTGCGTACCAATCCCACTGGAGCTAATGGTGTCCAGTAGCCTAAGAATCAGGACCTTGCAACTCAGAGAGTAGGGCTGCTTCTCTCCCCTCAGTCCCTCGATGAGGGAGTCTGTTGCCAGCAGTGCTCCCTGAAAATTAAAAACCTAACAAAATACTTTCTGTCAGAAAGCTCAGGAGAGCTCCTGAAAAGCACCCAGTCTCCACTGGGTACAGTATCAAACTGAGTTCTGGAGGAGGGGCATAGAGGGAGGAGCCAGTGCACACCCAGAACTAAAGTCTTTCTTAAAGTGCCCATGTCTCCTGCGGAGCCCGTCTATCCCCATGGTCCTTACGGAGTCCACAGCATCCTCTAGGACATTAGAGAAAATAGGATTTTAATACCTACCGGTAAATCCTTTTCTCTTAGTCCGTAGAGGATGCTGGGCACCCGTCCCAGTGCGTACTGTGTCTGCAGTTATTAAATGGCCCTTAACTCCAGAACATTTATGTGGAGATGAAAACATCCAAGGAAGACTTGACCATCTTCCTTGGATGTTTTCCCCCTGTGTGACTGCTCTCCAGCCTCGGAGGGTTGCATCCGTGGTCCCTAGGATCCCGTCCTGGATCCCGAACCATCGCCCCTCTAGGTGGTGAGAACTGTGCTGCCACCAATGGAGTGAGATTCTGGTCTTGGAAGACAGGATTATCCTCCGGTGCATGTGTAGGTGGGATCCGGACCACTTGTCCAACAGGTCCCACTGGAACACTCTGGCATGGAACCTGCCAAACTGAATGGCCTCGTAGGCCGCAACCATCTTCCCCAGCAACTGAATGCATTGATGGATTAACACTCTTGCTGGTTTCAGAATTTGTTTGACCAGACTCTGGATCTCCAGAGCCTTTCCACTAGAAGAAAACCTCTTCTGTGTCCAGTATCACTCCCAAAAACAACAACCGCGTCATTGGGACCAACTGCGATTTTGGCAAGTTTAGGAGCCAACCATGTTGTTGAAGAACTGTCAGGGAGAGTAGATGTTTTGCACCAACTGGTCCCTGGATCTCGCCTTTATCAGGAGATCATCCAAGTACGGGATAATTGTGACTCCTTGCTTGCGAAGGAGAACCATCATTTCCGCCATCACCCTGGTGAAAATCCTCGGAGCCGTGGACAGACCAAACGGCAACGTCTGAAATTGGTAATGACAATCCTGAATTGCAAACCTCAGGTAGCTTGATGCAGTGGCTAAATGGGAACATATAAGTAGGCATCCTTTATGTCTACCAAAACCATGAAATCTCCTTTATCCCCCGGACTGGAGATCACTACCCTGAGAGATTCCATCTTGAAATTGAATTTCTTTAGGTAGAAATTAAGGGATTTCAGATTTAAGATTGGTCTGACTGAGCCGTCCGGCTTCGGGACCACGAAGAGGCTTGAATAAAAACCTTCTCCCTGCTGACTAAGGCTGATTTGAACAATCGGTGAGGGGGAACGTCTTGAAACCCCAGTTTGTACCCTTGGGACACTATTTGTAAAACCCACGAGTCCAGGTCCGAATGAATCCAGAACTGACTGAAGAGTTTTAGACGTGCCCCCCACTGGTGCGGGCTCCTGCAAGAGAGCCCCAGCGTCATGCAGTGGATTTGGCAGAAGCAGAGGACGATCTCTGCTCCTGCGATCTTGAAGAGGCTACAGACCTCTTCCCTCTTTTCCTTCCTCTACCTGCAAAGAAAGGGGAATCTTAACTTCTTGCATATCTATTGGGCCGAAATGACTGCGTCAGATAATGATGCGTCTTCATCCGTTGAGAGGGAACATAGGGCAAGAAGGATGACTTACCTGCGGGAGCTGCCGAGATCAAATTAACTAGGCCGTCGCCAAACAAGGCTTCACCTTCATAGGGAAGAGACTCCCTTTCTTCTTGGAGTCAGCATCAGCATTCCCTTGGTGAATCCACAATGCCCTCCTATCCGAGACTGCCATGAAATTGGCCCGTGAGCACTTGTGCCCGGTGTAGGATTTTTAAATATGTGTAGTTTACTGTATGCAAGGGTTTAAAACCTTTTAGGAACTGAGCTCTAAGGTGTATTACATGTAGTTTAAAAAAAACAAAAAAGGTTTATTTTATGGCAGCAGTTTCCAAACTGGGGTTCTTGCACTGGTAGCATAGTTTGGTGGTCCAGGACCAATTAAAATTATTTATACTTTATTAAATTGGCAAAACCATTCCCTCACAACATAACTGAACCTGAGGATGACATGCTATAAACACAATTTACTTAATTTTATATTTTTTTCTGAATTTCTCAATAAAAAAAACTTTGGCCTAGGGGTGCCGTGAAACAAATTTTGATACTCTAGGGCAGGGGTGTCAAACCCATGGGCCGCATGCCGCCCCCAATGCATCCTTTTGTGGCCCACAGGCCGGGGTCCGACAGGGGTCCGACAGGGGTCCTTTTGTGGCCCGATCACCTTGCTTAGAGCGAGGGCAGGAGAGTGCAGCCAGAGTCTTTGCTTTCTATGTGCGGCACCATCTTCCCTAAGAGATCACCGGGAAGATAGTGCCCCTTCCACTGGCTACAGCACAGGTATACTGGGGTGGGGTAGCAAACTGGGGGCCCCAATGGGCCCCTCCAGCAGTCCCTCTACCAAAACACGTCTTTTGGTGGTTTTGCGGTGTTGTTATAACTACATGGTGACGATACTGTAGCACAGAGATTTTCAACCATTTACAACTCACGTCACACAGAACAAGATTTAAATATTGACAAGGCACACTGAAATATAATGGTGATGCATGGTGCAGTATCGTGTCCTAGGATGTCATGTCGCAGCTTCTCCATAGGTAACGCCTGAACAGGCCCGGTGACAGGGGGGACAAAGGGGACACTTGTTCAGGGCTCCAAGTATTAAGAACAGAAATAATGGGGCCACAGTGCCAATATTGCTTTTTAAAGTGTATCCACCAACTGCTCAATTTAAGCAGGAAAACAATTAACAGGCCAACTAAACCCTCCCCCCTCCTTTTACCCCATCACTTTGTCCAGTCCCTGTGGTCCATACTGTATTGCCATTATTATGCATGTTGCTGTGCTGGCCCTTTTCTGAATGTCCCTGCCACCGCCACCGAAGAGCTGGATAGCCCAGTATGAAAACCACCTGCCGGCCTCACTGACGGTCCGAGTCAAAGGCTCCATTTTTTTTTAAAGATCCCTCTGCCAAGTTTAGGGGGGGTTGAGGGGGCCCCAGAGATATCAGTGTACTGGGCCCCGAGATTTCTGTTGCTGGCCCTGACCCTCAGGGGCGTATCTACCCCTTGGCCAGGATGGCACTTGCCAGGGGCACCATCCAGCTGTGCCAACCGTGGCTAAGGGATAGAGTTCTGCAGTCTCGAAAAGGGCGCTATGGCAATCAGCATGGGACTGACCAATTAGACGGTGAGGGAAGGATACTGAAATTGTCCCAACCCTGTTACAGTTTGAAACGCCCCTCAACTGCTGTCCACTGCTTCACTCCTAGCTCTGCCCCTTTGAAATTATTAATCCCTACCCCCCGGTAGGCGGAGTTCTCCAGGCCCATACTCAGGAGTCACCACTGCTGTACATTATGTGCCGGTTGTAGAGGCAGAGCGGGGAACATCAGAGAACGCCACAAATTACACAGTGGGCAAGGAGATGGCTGGAGACAGCTGCACAGCCATGCCTTGCAAGTTCGAGAGAGCTGTTGAATTTCAGCACTTCAAGTCAGAGCCTGCCCCCTGCTGCCCAAGCAGTCCGTGACAGTTAGTGTCGAGGAGGGGGGGATTTGTGCATGTGTGCTATCAGTGTGTGTGTGGGGGGGGTGGGGGGGTGGAGGATGTGTGTGACTGTGGGGGAGCTGTCAGTGTCAGTGGGGAGAGGAGCAGGAGGGAGTTGTCAGTGGCCCTCATTCCGAGTTGTTCGCTCGCAAGGCGAATGTAGCAGAGTTACACACGCTAAGCCGCCGCCTACTGGGAGTGAATCTTAGCTTCTTAAAATTGCGACCGACGTACGCGCAATATTGCGATTACAAACGAGTTAGCAGTTTCAGAGTAGCTCCAGACTTACTCTGCCTGTGCGATCATTTCAGTGCTTGTCGTTCCTGGTTGACGTCACAAACACACCCAGCGTTCGCCCAGGCACTCCCACCGTTTCCCCGGCCACTCCTGCGTTTTTTCCGGAAACGGTAGCGTTTTCAGCCACACGCCCCTGAAACGCCGTGTATCCGCCCAGTAACACCCATTTCCTGTCAATCACATTACGATCGCCGGAGCGAAGAAAAAGCCGTGAGTAAAAATACTTTCTTCATAGTAAAGTTACTTGGCGCAGTCGCAGTGCGAACATTGCGCATGCGTACTAAGCGGATTTTCACTGCGATGCGATGAAAAATACCGAGCGAACAACTCGGAATGAGGGCCAGTGTGTGGAAGTGATGAGAGTTGTCAGTACTGGGGAAATGTGTGTGTGTGTGTACTAGATTTAGGAGTGTGTGTTTGTGAGAGGTTTCAGTTGGGGAATTAGAGTTCATACAGTAATTAAATGTTTTCATATTGAGAACTATATCTCCCAGCATATACAGTGTGCTGGGGATGCTAACAAGCTTTATTTAAAAGTTTAAAAAACATTGCTTTTATGACTGCAATGGTTAAAAAGGGAGAGCTATAAATCAATTTATCAGTGAATGATCGCAGTTTGAGCTGTTACATTTTACTGAACCACCTATCCCTCCACACTCACTACCTGTCCTCAGGATACATTTACCATCCCGGCAGACGGTATACCGGCGGTCATTTGACCGATGTTGGAATCCTGACACCACTTGGGAGACTGGTGCCGGCACACAGACAGCCAACATCCCGAAGGCGAGTATTGGAGGGAGGGTTAGGACCGGGGGAGGGGGTGTTAGGGAAGGCACTAGGAGGGGGGGGGGGTTAGTCCTAGCTGCCACCCCCTGAGGGTTAGCCCTATCCGCCACCCCCCCAGAGGGTTAGGATTAGGATTAGGTATCATGTGACTGCTGGAATCCCGAGCGCCGGATGCCATACCCAACCCCCTTTACTTTTTCAGGCATTTCTATCTCTCCTCTCTCTATGGTGTTCCGATTGCCCACTTTCCCTTGTGCTTTTCTCTCTCTCTCCTTTGTTTAGAGCATCAGTTTCTGTAGTCCACTTTATCCTTATTTTTTCCAGTGTTTCACTATCTCTCTGATGTAATGAGGATGTATGGTCTAGAGGGATCAGTAATGCATTGTACTGTATAGAGGCGTCAGGGATGTAGCGTAGGGTATAGAGGCGTCAGGGATGTAGCGTAGGTTATAGAGGCATCAGGAATGTAGCGTAGGGAATAGAGGCATCAGGGATGTAGCGTAGGGTATAGAGGTGTCAGGGATGTAGCATAGGGAATAGTGGCGTCAGGGATGTAGCGTAGGGAATAGAGGCGTCAGGGATTAAGCTTAGGGAATATAGGCATCAGGGATGTACTAGCAGGTATATAGAGGTCAGTGTACTGTATAGAGGGGTCAGTAATGCAGTGATGGTTATAGAAAGGTCAGTGATGTAGTGTAGGGTATAGAGGGGTCAGTTATGTAGTGTGGGGTAAAGAGGGGTCAGTAAAGATACTATGCTGAAGTACTTAGAACACTTCTTGAATTAAGACACAACCTGCAAGAAAAAGTATGCAATATGGGTGAAAAGGCAAATGTCAGAGGTCTGATACAAGTGACCAGCTCCACACCTTGCACCACATAGCGTTATGTTAAACTGGGATATGTTCTTTTTTGGTGTGTGTGTGTGTGTGTGTGTGTGTGTATGTGTGTGTGTGTGTGTGGGGGGGGGGGGTGCCAAAGGAAATTTTTGCTATTGGCTCCTTTGGTCTAGAAACAGCCCTGATCACAAAATATTTTTGTCTGAGCAGACTGGACACTGATCAGCGTTGGCTCATTCTCAGCCCCCCGCCCAGCCTCTGCTGCCAACAGACTGCTATTAGCTAGTTAACCTTCTGCCTTCCCTATCTATGACACAGACTGCTGCTAATGCTACCAGAATGTTCCCAGTGGCTTCACACCAACAGTGAATCCCAGCCGATGATGTAGGGCAGCGTGTGGGGGAGGGGGTCAGTTGCTGTGGCTCCAACATGGTAACCGCCAATGGACTGCAATGCTTTATCGAAAGGGGGGGCGCCAGTCCCTTACTTTGCCAGGGGCGCTTGGACCCCTAGCTACACCTCTGTTGACCCTAACCGATACCCCTAAACTAACCATAATTCCTGCAGTAAAAATCCATGTTTCTATGTATATAGGGGGTCATTCCGAGTTGATCGCTTGCTGCCGTTGTTCGCTGCGTAGCAATCAGTTGAAAAAAAAATGGCTAATCTGTGCATGCGCATGCTCATCGTACGGGTACAAAGTCCATTGTGGTTTTGCACTAGTTCTAGCGATTATTCCAATCACAGAACAGGCCACAAGGAGATTGACAGAAAGAGGGCGTTTCTGGGTGTCAACTGACCGTTTTCAGGGAGTGCTTGGAAAAATGCAGGCGTGGCATAAGAAATGCAGACGTGGCTGGGCATTCGCTGGATGGGTGTGTGACATCAAAAGCCGTCCCTCGGTTGTTAGAATCAACGCACACGAAGTGTAACTACAGTGCTGGTCTTATTTTGAAACGATTTTGCAGGCGCTCTGCTGCTCAAGTGTTCGCACTTCTCCAAAGTGAATATACACTCTCCAGTGGGCAGCGACAATGCGTTTGCATGGCTGCTAAAAACTGCTAGCGAGCAATCAACTCAGAATGACCCCCATAGTGTATTGCAAGAAAATATCTGTAAATCCAATGGTACCGTAAGTGCGGTATATACTCGCACTTCTTTGCGGGGTGAGAACATCTCCCCTAAGTGAAGTCAGCCCTATGAATAGAGTTTGTGTGATCCCTGTGCAGCAGTCACAGAAAGGGTTCATCTCTGCAGTTTGTCACTCAAATTACATTGCTGCATTTTTTCTAGAAGTGGATCTGAGAGCTGTTACCCGCAGACCAGCTACAATAATTATCCTGGGTACTCACTAGACCAGTGGTTCTCAAACTGCACCCTGGGGTGCCTCAGGACACTTGCAGGGGTGCCTTGGATTGGTGGTCCAGGACCAATTCAAAATATTTATAGTTAGTGTTATAGGCAAAACCAGTGCTGTTGGCTGGCAATCATAACATATGTGCACAAGCAGAAGCAAATCCTGTCCCCTACCAAAGGGCCAGTGCTAGGGTGTTTGGCGCCTCCCTGCAAACTATTAATTTGGGCCCTCTCTCCAATACTTAATAAAGGGACAGTGCGCTCCTTAAAAAAAGAAGGTGTGGTATCACAAGGAAGGGGCATGGCCACACAATAGCACCCCAAATCAAAATACGCCACACAGTAGCACTATCTTATTGTCATTACACCGCATGTAATAATAATAATAATAATAATAATAATAATAATAATAATACCCACAGTCGCAGTGCCCTTTATACACATAACCACCATATCAGTGCAGCTTACACACATAATGCCAACAGTAGCAGTGCCCCTTCTACACATGCCCACGGTGGCAATCCTTTACATGGCAAATATCAACCTGGTTTTGCCATGTAAAGGATTGCCACTTTAAAAAACAAACAATAAAAAAAAAAAAAAACAACAGGAAAAAACACAAAATCTCTCACTTTCTGATTCTCACACCCTATTACATTCCTCCCTATATATTTAAATGTTTCTATTACTGTATGTTCCCTCTTCCCTTCTCCAAACTATACACATAATCTTTTAGTATTTCCAGGTAAGTTTTGTGATGTAGGCCATGCACAATTTTAGTTGCCCTAATGTATTTACAGCCTTCTGGAGATATGGCTTCTGGAACTGAACACAGGATTCTAAATGTGGCTGTACCAAGGACCTATACAGTGGCATTACAGGTTGAGTATCCCTTATCCAAAATGCTTGGGACCAGAGGAATTTTGGATATCGGATTTTTCTGTATTTTGGAATAATTGCATACCATAACGAGATATCATGGTGATGGGACCTAAATCTAAGCACATAATGCATTTATGTTTCATATACACCTTATACACACAGCCTGAAGGTCATTTTAGCCAATATTTTTTATAACTTTGTGCATTAAACAAAGTGTGTGTACATTCACAGAATTCATTCATGTGTCATATACACCTTATACACACAGTCTGAAGTTCATTTAATACAATATTTTTTATAACTTTGAGTATTAAACAAAGTTTGTGTACACTGAGCCATCAAAAAACAAAGGTTTCACTATCTCAGTCTCACTCAAAAAAGTCCGTATTTCGGAATATTCCGTATTTCGGAATATTTGCATATGGGATACTCAACCTGTATTACTTTATCTGCTACTGGTTCTTTAACCTATGCAAACAAGCATCCGACTTGCCTTTCCTATTGCTTTGTTACATTGCTCACCTGAAATAGTAATACTTAGATAGCTTTCCTCTTGCCATTATAATGCCCTTAATATTATAGTTAGCCTTTGCATTTTTGAGACGTGTATGATTTTGCATTTTTTGGCATTAAATGTTGCCATGTTCTTGACCATTCCTCTAGTCCAGGGGCAGAACTGCCAGAGACAACGGAGTCAGTTGCCGCCGGGCTCCAGCCCTAAAGGGGCTTCCTCCATTGCCCCCCGGCTGTTACGTGCCCTTCCTACTAAATAGACAAAGGCGCTACCAGCAGTGTCTCGCAGTTTGTACATTCCATGCCGTAACACCCTTCTTTCCACCTTTTTCAAGACCCAGCCCAGCAGCCTCGCCGCTACCACCACCGCTAGCTGCAGCACTGCCAGCGGTGGGGTGCCCCTGCTTCTTCTCACACCACAGATAGCTGGGCAGCACTGCAACTGCCTGCCTGATTGCTCCGCCCCCTTCCGGCTCCCAAGCACCTCTGCTGCCCAGTGATCCAGGAGCCTGCTGCTAGGAAGAAGTGGCCGAGCTTCAGCAAGCGAGTCTGGACACTGGCGGAGGAAGCCATGATAACCAGATAATGGGGAGTGGAGAGCCAGTTCCAAGGTAATACTTTATACAGCTGGTTGAGATCCTGGTCGGTGGATATGGATTCCAAGAAAACCCTGGAGGTGCTTCCTTTCAAGGGAGACACTCTCTTTGGAGAAGACCTCAATAAGATTGTAGCTGATCTGGCTACTGCTAAAACAGCTTGCCTACCTCGTATGACTCCTACCACGCAGAAGGCTAAAAGTACTTTCCCTTAGCCCTTTCATCCCTCAGGTAAAGCGTACCCAAGGTCAGGCATACCCAAAGCAAGCTCATGCTTCCAGACCTGCCAAGCCCAGACTGAAGCAAGCCTGGGCTGCCCATCAGCCTGCTTCCAAAACGGACAAGCCTGCCGCATGACGGTGCAGGCCTCCCTCTGGGGGATCCCAGGGTGGGGGGCCCGACTTTTAGGTTTGGCATAGAAAGGTATAATTCTAAGCTAGAGAATTCTGTTTGGAGCTCACCTTGTACTTTGTGAAGAAATAATCAGCATTGTGGCTGAGCAGATACATGTAGTGTGTGGCTGCAAACTGCATGGATCTGCTGCGTTGTAATGCTGATACTTTTTTTTTTTTTGCAAAGTACCAATAGCTTCATATAATGTTCACAATTTTTATGCAGGATCAAATAGCTCAATAGGTAGGGTGTTTGATTAGAATTCAACAGGTTATAGGTTTGAATCCTGGGTATGGTAGTTTGAGATGTGTTATTTAATAAAGTATGTTGTTCTGACTGCTGGGATATTATACTAAATAAATGGAGTTGATCAATTTTTTTTTTATTTTTTTTTTTAAACTAGGGACAATTTCCAGATAATTTTCTTTATAACTGAGATTGCCCCCTGGAACTTCACATCAGTTGACAACTATGCATGAGTGGGCAGTGCTTGCTCTGGATCTGCCCACCCATTTATGTGCCGTCATAAAAGAAAGCACAACTGACAGTTATCCTGGGCGTACACTACACAATTATCTGTCAGGCTATCTATCCAGTCTGGATGGATGGAATGAAAATCTGGTAATGTATAGTAGCAAATGTCAATTAACCATTTGCTCCCAAACACTAGAAAAGTGGTCAAAAATGGTCATTACACAAATTGGTTAAACCCAAAATTTAACCAATTTGTTTAGGGGACCATGTTTGTCCATTTTCTAGTGTTTGAGAGTAAATCGTTGATGGTCATTTGCTCACATAGATAACCGGATTTCTATTCCAACCAGCCAGTGTTGGAGATATGGTCTGCCAGATTACATAATGCATACCAGAGCCATAACTAGACTTTTTGGTGCCCTGTGACAGAGAATTATATGCCCCCCCCCCTCCCCTCCCCATTTTTGCAATATGGACAAAAGGCGCATGCCTTGTGGGGAAGGGGCATAACAAGATTGGTCTCAGAGAAAGCACATGAGACACTCAATGGTTTGTGGTATTGCCGGGGTGCCCTCCTTAAATGCATATACAGTCACACATGGCGTGTTTGTGCAAATGGCATATCAGCAGTCAGCACTAACTGGTGACATGCCATTTGTACAAGTAAGCCATGTGTGACTAATATATAAACATACTTTATTAAATAACACCTCAAACTATCATACCCAGGATTCAAATCTATAACCTGTTGAATTCTAATCAAACACCCTACCCATTGAGCTACTTGATCCTGCATCTATTCTAACCTCCAAAAACAGATTCAGTTGCATTTTCCAGCGTGTTTTGTTTGCGCCTTTGCAAATGTCTTACATCGACAAACTTATTTAGTACTATTTTGCAAATAGGGTTACATTGTCGCAACATTGTGTTCCCTAATTGCTTGATTTTTTAAATGCAACAATTGATAAAGACACCTGATAATTGCTCTGTGGAGTGTTATTTTGTGTCTACTTCTTATCTACATTTAATTCCCTACCTCTAATCAAGGCATTTTTAAATGCTGGGGGCTGCCAGGACGTGAGGCCTACCTAGACTTTAGATCGGAATTTGAATGTACTTGTGAACTAACTTAATTTCCTACTTCTAAATTCATTCCTAAATTCACTACTTACATTAATCCTGTAGTTGGGCATTTTGAGCCTTCAATTGTGGGTATTTTTTTGTGTCCAGACCAGCAGCTGGTGGTGTGCATTTGCTGGAAAGGCATCGAAGACCTCCGATATGCTGCATCTCCTGATGTGTGTCTCCCTCAAGTGGCTGTCAGCAAATGCATGCTAGACACCCCATTCCAAGCTGATTGTGACATCACGGAACATGCATCATAGAACAGGCATGCTAGAATATGGGTCTTCAACCTGCGACCCTCCAGCTGCTGTGGAACTACATATACCAGCATGCCCTGCCTCAGTTTTAGCATACCTTAATAGCAAAACTGTGGCAGGGCATGCTGGGATGTGTAGTTTCACAGCAGCTGGAGGGCCACAGGATGAAGACCCATGTGCTAGAGCCAAGCCGCAGGTACATTGAATGCTAGCAAGCTGAATGTTTAAATCCTTTTTGTTCCGCAGCATTCCAATGCGGAAGATTCCATGGAACCAGAGATTATTCCATTGAGAAGGACATGCTGCCTGGATGACTGCACTGTGCAAATTAAATCACGGAGCCAGTTGGCTTGTGGGTGGCTCTGGTGACTGGGTGGTTGGGTGGGCGGTGTGTCAGAGGTGGAGCACATGCAAATGAATGTGTATCATCCTGCTAGTGAGAGTGAAAACTCATGCAGGAGTGTGCCTGCTTGTCAGTGGGTTATGCACCTTGCCAGGCGTCAAATCTACATGGAGCAGCTGGAGGGGACAAGAGCAGGTTTGCAAAATATAGATAGAAGAGCATATATGCTGGCGCATTCTCCATGATTGTGTCAGCTTATGTTTTGGTGCACTGCACTTTCCTCCGCTAAGTTTTAGCCATTTTGGTTAAACGCAAGTGTAGTTGCTTCTCGCCCTTTTGGCTGTGATCTTGTATCGTGGTTGAAGAGTCTGCTGGAGGGATTGTTTTCTTCATTGACGAGAGACTGAAGATATTACAGGATGGAAGGCTTGGGAACACTATCTGTTTTTCAGTTGTGGAAGAGTTGAAAGACAGCTTTTACTTGCCAATATCTCTCTTTTGCAAAGAGCTACGCATTGGAAAATTCAGGGCTATACCGTGTAGATGAAGCACTAACAGGAGGCTTTAAAATTTTCATTCTAGTTTCCTTCGTTTGGGAGAAAAATGCAAAGGTACAAGACAGCTTTTCCTTGCCAATATCTCTCTTTTGCAAAGAGCTGCACATTGGAAAATTCAGGGCTATGCCGTGTAGATGATGGCCTAACAGGAGGCTTTAAAATTTTCTTTCTAGTGTCCTTCGTTTGGGAGAAAAATGCAAAGGTACAAGACAGCTTTTCCTTGCCAATATCTCTCTTTTGCAAAGAGCTACGCATTGGAAAATTCAGGGCTATACCGTGTAGATGAAGCACTAACAGGAGGCTTTAAAATTTTCATTCTAGTGTCCTTCGTTTGGGAGAAAAATGCAAAGGTAGCTTGTGCCATCGCCACTCTGCTCCTTGTGCCGCCTTGGCGGTTTAAATGAGCCACTGCGGTGACGTTGTCTGACTGGATCAGAACCGGTTGGTCGCAAAGTAAGGTCTCCGCTTGACGTAGGGCATTGTATATGGCCCCTAGTTTCAGGATGTTGATGTGAAGACAAGTCTCTTGACTTGACCAAAGACCTTGGAAATTTCTTCCCTGTGTGACTGCTCCCCAACCTTGGAGGCTTGCATCTGTGGTCACCAGGATCCAGTCCTGAATGCCGAATCTGCGTCACTCGAGAAGGTGAGCACTCTGCAGCCACCACAGGAGTGATACCCTGACCCTGGGGGACAGGGTGATCAACCAATGCATCTGTAAATGTGACCCAGACCACTTGTCCAGTAGGTCCCATTGGAAAGTATTCGCATAGAACCTGCCGAATGGAATGGCTTTGTATGATGCCACCATCTTTCCCAGGACTCGAGTGCAGTGATGCACTGACACAAGTTTTGGTTTCAATAGGTTCCTGACAAGAGTCATGAGTTCCTGGGCCTTTTCTATCGGGAGATAAACCCTCTTCTGGTCTGTGTCCAGAATCATGCCCAAGAAAGACAGACGAGTCGTAGGAACCAACTGCGACTTTGGGATATTGAAAATCCAGCCGTGTTGCTGTAACACTTTCAGTGAAAGTGATACGCTGTTCAGCAACTGCTCTCTTGATCTCGCTTTTATGAGATCGCTCAAGTACGGGATAATTGTGACACCTTGCTTGCGCAGGAAAACCATCATTTCCACCATTACCTTGGTGAAAATTCTCTGGGCCGTGGAGAGACCAAACAGCAACGTCTGAAATTGGCAATGACAGTCCTGTACCGCAAATCTGAGGTACGACTGATGAGATGGATTAATTTGGACATGAAGGTATGCATCCTGTACACAAATGCGGACAACAGGTGTCAAGCCGTGTGTTACCTTTGTCAAGCTGTAATAAGTAGGGGTAAGGACGTTAACCACCTCAGAACATCCTCCCTTATACGTCACCTGCAGCGCATTAATCATAAGTCAGTGACAAGTTCAAAAACTTTGGATGACAGCGGAAGCAGTCCACTGACCACTAAATCCCTTCCTCTTGTAACCAAGCTCCTGCAAACCACACCACCAACTCCCTCAGTGTCAATTTCCTCCTTAGACAGGAGAGCCAATAGTCCTGCAGGCCATGTCACTGGCAAGTCTGACGAGTCCTCTCCTGCCTGGGATTCCTCCGATGCATCCTTGAGTGTAACGCCTACTGCTGCTGGCGCTGCTTTTGTTGCTGCTGGGAGTCGATCGTCATCCCAGAGGGGAAGTCGGAAGACCACTTGTACTACTTCCAGTAGGCAATTGACTGTCCAACAGTCCTTTGCGAGGAAGATGAAATATCACAGCAGTCATCCTGCTGCAAAGCGGATAACTCAGGTCTTGTCAGCCTGGGTGGTGAGAAACGTGGTTCCGGTATCCATCGTTAATTCAGAGGCAACTAGAGACTTGATTGAGGTACTGTGTCCCCGGTACCAAATGCCATCTAGGTTCCATTTCTCTAGGCAGGCGATACCGAAAATGTACACAGACCTCAGAAAAAGAGTCACCAGTGTCCTAAAAAATGCAGTTGTACCCAATGTCCACTAGTCCACATGTCCGTGGTTAAGTGGAGCAGGGCAGACTCAGGACTATATGACTGTGACAGCCCACTGGGTAGATGTATTGCCTCCCGCAGCAAGAACAGCAGCGGCGGCACCAGTAGCAGCATCTCGCAAATGCCAACTCGTTCCTAGGCAGGCTACGCTTTGTATCACCGCTTTCCATAAGAGGCACACAGCTGACAACCTCTTACGGAAACTGAGGAACATCATCGCAGAATGGCTTACCCCAATTTGACTCTCCTGGGGATTTGTGACATCGGACAACGCCACCAATATTGTGCGTGCATTACATCTGGGCAAATTCCAGCACGTCCCATGTTTTGCACATACATTGAATTTGGTGGTGCAGAATTATTTAAAAAACGACAGGGGCGTGCAAGAGATGCTGTCGGTGGCCCGAAGAATTGCGGGCCACTTTCTGCATTCAGCCACCGCGTGCCGAAGACTGGAGCACCACCAAACATTCCTGAACCTGCCCTGCCATCCTCTGAAGCAAGAGGTGGTAACGAGGTGGAATTCAACCCTCTATATGCTTCAGAGGATGGAGGAGCAGCAAAAGGCCATTCAAGCCTATACATCTACCCAAGATAAAGACAAAGGAGGGGGAATGCACCTGACTCAAGCGCAGTGGAGAATGATTTCAACGTTGTGCAAGGTTCTGCAATCCTTTGAACTTGCCACACGTGAAGTCAGTTCAGACACTGCCAGCCTGAGTCAGGTCATTCCCCTCATCAGGCTTTTGCAGAAGAAGCTGGAGACATTGATGGAGGAGCTAAAACAGAGCGATTCCGCTAGGCATGTGGGACTTGTGGATGGAGCCCTTAATTCGCTTAACCAGGATTCAATCTGTTGAAATCAGAGCAATAAATTTTGGCCACCGTGCTCGATCCTAGATTTAAAACCTACATTGTATCTCTCTTTCCTGCAGACACAAGTCTGCAGAGGTTCAAAGACCTGCTGGTGAGAAAATTGTCAAGTCAAGCGGAACGTGACCCGTCAACAGCTCCTCCTTCACATTCTCCCGCAACTGGGGGTGCGAGGAAAAGGCTAAGAATTCCGAGCCCACCCGCTGGCGGTGATGCAGGGCAGTCTGGAGTGAGTGCTGACATCTGGTCCGGACTGAAGGACCTGGCAACGATTACTGACATGTCGTCTACTGTCACTGCATATGATTCTGTCACCTTTGAAAGAATGGTGGAGGATTATATGAGTGACCGCATCCAGGTAGGCACGTCAGACAGTCCGTATGTATACTGGCAGGAAAAAGAGGCAATTTGGAGGCCCTTGCACAAACTGGCTTTATTCTACCTAAGTTGCCCTCCCTCCAGTGTGTACTCCAAAAGAGTGTTTAGTGCGGCCGCTCACCTTGTCAGCAATCGGCGTACGAGGTTACTTCCAGAAAATGTGGAGAAGATGATGATCATCAAAATTAATTATAATCAATTCCTCCGTGGAGACATTCACCAGCAATTGCCTCCAGAAAGTACACAGGGATCTGAGATGGTGGATTCCAGTGGGGACGAATTAATAATCTGTGAGGAGGGCGATGTACACAGTGAAAGGGGTGAGGAATCGGAGGATGATGAGGTGAACATCTTGCCTCTGTAGAGCCAGTTTGTGCAAGGAGAGATTGATTGCTTCTTTTTTGGTGGGGGTCCAAACCAACCAGTCATTTCAGTCAGCCGTGTGGCAGACCCTGTTGCTGAAATGATGGGTTCGTCAATGTTTTTCTTTTCAATCTAAGCCCCTGCAGTTTTTTGTAAGAATCTGCTTCGCTATGATGATCAACAAGTCACAAGGGCAAACACTCAGGGCTGGAGGCGTAGATCTTAGGACCAGCTGCTACAAGCATGGCAAAGGTGTCACTATCATTGGTGACACCCAGAGAGGCAGCGAGGGAGATTGTAATGCAGTGCGCGCAGATAAGCAGCGCAATGGTAAAATGGAGGCATGGTCTCATAGGTAGGGGTGTGGCCTGTTGGCCTGAATCTCCATTTTGTTGCTCCGGGTATCCCGGGGGTTGAGTGCTGCACCCGGGGACTAGTGTGTGAGTGGTGCTGGCTCCTGCACAGTGACAGAAACTGGGTGTTGCACGTAATGTCACAGTGAAACACCCATATTCTGCCACTGAAGAGGAGCCGGCACTTTGGTGTCACCCCCCTTGGCGGGTGACACTCGGGTGTGGGCCGCAACCCCGTTGTGATGCCACTGACCCATGGGAAGCTTTACGTGGCTTACCCATGTGTTAGTAGCCCCAAGCATCTTTTGTGTTAGTCCCTGAAGAAAAACTTCAAATATTTACAAATACATTTTGTAATCAATGGGCCTAATTCAGTAAGGATTGCAAATTCTGCTAAGTAACAGAATTTGCAATCCTTTGGTTCGCATGCTGGGGCCACCCAGCATGCCGCCTCCCTTCTTGACCACGCTGAAATTGCAGTCGCAGTGCAGTTCAGCGTGATCATAAAAAATGGGTTAGCCTCCTGTTGGTGTAGACTGTATGTGTGCGCAGGAAGCCGCCACCATTTTTGTGATCGCAGCTGCTGCATGTGATGTCATGCAACCGCTCTGACCACGCCTCCTGTTTCTCCGTTGCCGACCCCATTTTGAAGCCCTGCCCACGCACCGCTCCATCTCCGACTTGGAAATGGAGTGTTGCTGACCCCCCCCCCAGCACCGATTGACAGTCAGAGGCGATCGCATTAACTACGGGGTGCCGCAGAAAATGCAGGCGCATGCGTATGCTCTTAGCAATTTTTGCAGTTGGACTGCTTATTGCGATTGCAATCCAACCTGAATCAGGCTCTATTACCTATCACAATGCACTGCGGGTAGTACAAAATGGGGTTAATATAAGAGAAAACCCCCCAGAGCTGTGCTCCTTAACTGTCCCTGGTGGCTAGTGGAGCGGCTGCCCAGTAATCAGTGTCCACGCCAGTGCGCACATGGCCCGCCCCCTACAGCCACGCTGGATCACGGTATAGTGTGGGCACAGAAGTCCCTTACCTCCCTTTCATCAGCGGCCTCGTGATCCCGGAGGGCGGTGTGTGTGTGACTGACCTTAGGAAGAAACCGGAGCCTCCGCTGCAGTGACCCAGCAACCAGGGCGCGGGAGTATACTGCGCCGCTGGGAGTGATGGAGCTGCAGTAAAGATGTCTATTAGACCTAGCCTGCTGCAGCCCTTGTAGATTCTTATAAAAAAAAGTTCTTCTTTTCTTGTCAAAATTAATAGCTAAGAATAGGCTGCCTGAGGCAGCCCCCTCTTAAGTGGCCTGCTACTGAAGGCACCAACTACAAACTGAGCTCCCTGTTCATGGAAGCGAGGTTATAGAGGAGGGGGCGCTGAGCATCTTGGGAACAGTCAAAAGCTTTGAGCCTGTTGGTGCCTCAGATCAAGATCCTACTCTACACCCCAATGTGAATCCTTGTGGAGTCCAGTGTACCCCACAGAAGAAATGAATGTGTCACACCCATTGGCAGCAACATTAGAATAGCTGCTGATGGGCACAATTGAGAAAGGAAGGGGGGAAAACATTTGAATCCAGCACATATATGTAATTTGAATATGTAATTTGTACCTTCCTACTTTAAAATGTAATGGATGAACCTCACCCTGTGAGAACTATCTTCATGATCAAGAGATCTCATACGCAAGAAAAGCATGTGCTGGGATAGGGCTGTGGAGGGCGGCTGCTCGGGCACACACCCGTCAAGTTAAGGAGATTCAACTGAGGAAGCACAAGGGAACTGCAGGGAGACCACATATTTTCAGATGAACATGAGAGGGCGGAAGGCTGCCTAATACTGAAGCACCCTCAAACATCAAACCATATGCAACAACTAGTACAAGCATTCCTGGGGAAAGGTCTGCAGCAGACGGATTTGCATACGGTGATGTCATCCAAGCAATGGGCATAGTTGGCTGCAACCCTCGTCTGCATATGAAAAGAGAAAATGGTCACGCAGGGCATGGCGGCCTTTGTGGGGTTGCGCTTGGATGACCCCTAGATCGCTTTATACACCCCCATCAGTGTGGGGCTCATGTTGGCCATGCCCAAGCCCCTGAAGCATTCAAGCTGATTTCTTGCAGCAGCTGGACCCAGTAACAGCTCCAGAGTTGCTCTACAAGACAAGTAAAAGGGTGTGAGCCCTGCAGCACCACCTGTAGTTTGCATACACACATATATAGGACAGCATCTCTTATATGCCCCAGGGGCAATAAAATAGTAGCCTTATCTAGGGTATCCGTCCATGCCGCTACAGCACTACACACCCAGGCCGACGCAATTGCCGGTCTGAGTAAGGTACCTGAATGTGTATAAATGGACTTCAGGGTAATCTCCTGTTTGCGGT
>NW_026969292.1:0-46468 GCF_028390025.1 Pseudophryne corroboree
TAAGTTTTTACATTTGAGATAAGATTATCCCAAATGAACACCTCCAGACCCAAGATGGCCTAGTATAAGGAGACTACCTATAATGTCCCTTTAGAAGAAGATCCTGACAAATATACATCAGGCCATTGTGTTCAAGACATGACCTTTCCCTAGTGGGAATTTCCAGATAAGAACCCACATGTACCTATTAACGAGTGAATTAAGGAGGAATGGGTAACATAGGGAATATGGAGATACACATGCCCTGATAAGAACCTATCTATAATTATTGCCATATATATCAATTATTTTTATCAATGATATTTAAGACCTCCATTTCAGACATCATAGAGCAAAGAGTACAAGGATATGCAGAATAAATATACTTGATAAACAGTACCACCTTTGCAACAGAAGGTACAATATATTTTCCTCAATAGGTCCAAACCTATAGATAATTCTATATGGATAGAACTGTGCTCTATGAAAGATGAATAATAAATAATGATACATTCAATCGCAAAAGCCTATGGTATGGTGGATCAACCTATATGGTATTTTTGGCACTATTTAGGAATTGACAAAGTCATTACAATTACTATTCTATAAATATATAACTCATCATCATCTCACCTTTCAGTTTTAATCACGTGGTTTGCATCACATCACTTTTTTTTTTTCTTCACCAGAGTGTGGTTTATGAATTTTGGTCACATTAATAAAATTTTCCTCCCCCCTTTCTTTCCCCCTCTTCCCCCCCCCCTTTTTTTCACTGTCCATTAATGACAATATAAATATTAAATATAAAAAACTTTTTGTCACAATAGCACAATTGAATCACATAAGAATCTCGAGAAGGAAATGGGATTCTACTCACTCATCTAAATCCACTTTTTTTACTTATAGTCTTATTTTCACAATAGCACAATCATCATAATTCTCACATATGAGTTTGAAATATTAATATTAAATATCAACATCGATTTAATAATAGTTCAGATAATAGAACACAATGATTAATTTAGATAGATATATAAGATACACAAAGGGAATTGCAACATAACCATATAGAAATCCATAGAGCTGTAATTGAGATGGATGTCTCAGCGTGATTATTATGCCTTAATAAACTTCAATATCAGATACTTTATATATGGTTTACAAATGATATATGTATTCATCACTGTATGATGGACTCTGAATGGGCATGTATTTAATATACCATATTCCAGAATTTATTAAACCGTAAAAACATCGGGTTAGTGCTGACAACTGATTATAGCAATTTAGGGTAAATCTGCACATCCCGGTGAACATGCTGGTCACATGATCGGAGAGACGAAACCACTGGGGAACAATACACGTCATAGGGAATCGTGGCAATGATTGGCTCTGAAAGTCCGTGTGTCGGTACAAATTTCGGAGCTGGGAGGCAATCTGGTCAGCCTCAGAAGAAGCATTTGCGAAACGTGCGTCAGGCCTCCCTGCGCACAACGGCGTCCGCTATTACTTAATGCCGGGGCAGTGAACTAAACATTGAACACACTCCCGGAGGGGAGAGACTATTTAGACAGATAAATGTGTATGTAGATAGCAATGTGCAATACAGCAGTCTAGCAAGATAGTGATTTAAGTGGATATTGAGACATCACACCCCTCGAAGGGTGTACTCACACAGACAGAAAGTGTGCTTAGACAGCCATGTCAGTGAATTAGTATACCAGTGTTTTAGGCTGATACTGAGATATCACACTCCTTGAAGAGTATTATTACACAGACAGAAAGTGTGTTTAAACAGCCAATTCAGCATATAACATATTTATTCAGGTGAAATACATCCTAAATACAGTGTAACAACAGTAACTAACAGCTGTCTGTATTAACGAAAGCCGAACTCACTAAAGACAGCAACGATACTGACTACTGAGCTACGATCAGTGTGTATGACCTGTGCTGATAATAGAGGATAAACGCTGTGTAATCACATCTATTAATAGGAGACGAGCTTATTGGAGATAGCAACAATACTGACTACTGAGCTACGATCAGCGTGTATGACCTGTGTTGATAATAAAGGATAAATGCTGTGTAATCACATCCATTAATAGTAGCCGAGCACATGAGAGACAGTAACAATACTGACCACTGAGCTACGGTCAGAGTGTGTGTGACCTGTGCTGATAATAAAGGATAAATGCTATGTAATCATATCCACTAATGTAATCACATCCATTAATAGGAGCCTAGTTCATTAGAAACAGTAATAATACTGACTAATGTCAGTGCTTACGACCTGTGCTGATAATAAAGGATAAATGCTGTGTAATCACATCCATTAATAGGAGCCGAGCTCTTTAGAGACAGTAACAATACTGACTACTGAGCTACGGCCAGAGTGTGTGTGACCTGTGCTGATAATAAAAGATAAACGCTGTGTAATCACATTCATAGAAAGCTGTCTGTGCTGACAGGAATCAATCTCATCAAATTAATTACAACAGTGAAACACATGCGGGAATACACAAGTCACAACCAGCCTATGTGAAAGCATTGCAGACGAAGAACAGATACGTAAAATAATAACATCCATTAGACCTGCAGTACTATAAGAATATAATCAGTGTATAGAGAGACGGAATAATAGTGACTCTTACTACCTATTACTGTCAGCACACTATAGTATAAGATTTAACACATGATATAAACTCAATGTAACACCTTATATATAACTAGAGAAGAATGCGCACTGTGTCTCATGTCATAATAGCTGTTTGCATGAAAAGTATTCCTATTTGAAACTGTTACAGAATTGTAATACACGCAGCACTACATGAGTCATAGCAAGACTCTGCAACTGGGTTACCAATGAAGGGAATGGATACAGTATAACAACATCAATTAACAACTGTGTGTGCTAATAGAAGTCATTTCTGTGAGAAAGAGCTACATTATTGAAACTTTTCGAGCTATACATAAGCTACAATTAGACTGTGTCACATCTTACTGTCAATAAAGGACACACATTCTGTGTGATTATATATGTTAATAGGTATCTGTATAGAAAGGAACTAATCCCATAGAATTGATTACAATGAGGGGCCACATATGAGTCACAGTTAAACTGTGAAGGTCATAAAACTTTTAATCACTGTGATCCTCCAGTGATACAATTAAAGAGACCGATACTTTAGGGCTCTTTTCATGCACAGACTGACTTCTCAGAGATCAATACAAATGCTTCTCTTACACATGGACTGAGTGGCAGCTTATCCTGCTATATACGATCTATAACAGCTACACTGAAAATAAAGAGTATTAAACAACATATAAATAACCTCAAATAATCACACAATATGCCAACAAAGGCAATAAAGAATAAGATATAAACTGCTAGTATTTGTACATTTGCTTATCAATACGGAATAAGATACGAATCACTGCTGGAGATTATATAACGTCTACTAATCAATACGGAGAGACGTATAGATATTTGCATATTATATAAGCATACAGAACCTGCAGTCTAGCGGACGCCCTGTGCGCAGGAAGTCATATATTTTAAAATACTCTTTCTATCTTTTCATCTCTTTATATTTTACCCTATATTTCGCAATGGTTTTATTGATACAAATTAAAAGTTAATTTTTATTATTAGTAGTGTGCATCACAAAAAGGCAATTTTGTTTTTGTCTCTTTTGTATACATATTACCCTACTTTGCCTGTGGTAGCACCCCCCGGTGAAGACAATTCACATGAATAAAATTATAAATATTTAAGGGGGTTAGTTAGAAGAAATAGAAACGACTTGTGCGACCTTTCCTTTCTGTGTATAACCGTATCTCTTTGAGTGCTTGGCACTCTTTCTGGGTCAGCACAGTCCCACATTAACTCAGATCACTATAGTGTGAAGATACAATCTGAGCACATATTTGAAACTGTATAATTCATCTTATCTAGGAGCCAGGTTGCCCCCTAGATCCGATCTGTGCGATTTATTGGCTAAAATGGCCAATCCCAGGATAACAGAATCAAATGGAAGTGGTTTTAGTCTCAGCAAAGAACTAAATGATAGACAATCTAGACTACAAAATAATGTGGAAACACTTTTTGATACAGAGATGGCAAATGCTGATGTATCAGGAGGAGATTGGATGAATGATCTGTCTCAGTTGAAGCAATTACTGATTAAACAGACCAAAACATTTTGGAACAGACTGACATTTGAAAATTATGTTAAACTATCCATCACTCCGAGGGGCCTGAGGCCACGTGTTTTCCCATCCTTTGAATTGGCTACAGAAACACTAAAACAGGAATGGGAGAAAACCTTGACCACATGTTCCCTTAATCTGATCAACATTTTGATCAAACACGATGATGTGATGTTAGAGAGGTACAGACAAGAAATTACTGGCATAGGGGAGAAGCTGAAAAATTATGAGACTCTGGAGAAATTCCAGAGGATGTATGATAAGTACAAACTGGAGATAGATATTATTGAAAAGGAAGTCATTAGCAGGAAAAGGGGTAAGCTACAGAGGGACAAGAACGATTTTCTCTCTAAAACAGTCTATCGATGGAGTCACATTAAAAGGAGAAACGTGGCAGATAATTATGAAGGATACAGTACCTCTGAGATGGACTCATCAGAGAATGAATCCACTAGTGGACAGCCCTCTTATAGAAATCAACAAAAGGATTTTTTAGGGGTTACTCCAAGAGAAACCCGAGATATGATAGGACGCAATATAAGAGGATCAGAAGAGGTAAGAAAAGGAAAGAGAGGACCACGGGAATGGAGAGAAGACCGCAGGGAATACAGACGTTACAGGAAATAACGGAGACTGATTCCTTAAGGATCATTAATTAAACCGATCATGTTCTCACATCTTCCCAGATTGAGGTTCTAAATAAGGGACTCTCTTTCTCACCTACTCAAACCTTCGATAGATTCAGCCTAGAGAAAGATCTAAATCTCTTTGCTAGGAAATTACTCCTAAAGAAATTTTTCGCCAAAAGAGAAAATCAAGAAAACCCGCACTCTAGCTCTCAGACTCTTACAAAGGAAGACACCGAAACTTTGGCTATACTGGAGGAACTGGAAAATGCACCATATGAATCACAAGATGATGTACATCATACTCCAGTATCAGTATCCCCAAGAAAAATCACATTGACAAGAAGATCCACCTTTTACCCAGATCCTGCCATCTGCCCACAAGTCAAGGTCTTTTTGGATCTTGTAAGCAAGGATTTAGATCATCTAGAAATTAAGAAGAAACATTCTAGATACCATCAGAATCTAAGCAATGAACAGAAGAAGGCTCTGAAGGAGATTCAGAGCTGGGATGATACCATTGTTAAACCCTCAGATAAAGGGGGAAATGTGGTTCTCTGGTCTCGTTATAATTACATAAAAGAACTGAATAAACAGCTAAACAATAAGCTATGTTATAAGAAACTTACCTTCAATCCTACAAATGACTTTCTAGAAATATACAAAAAAATGATACAGAGAGTGAAAGACAATGGAATTATCTCCAAGAAGGACTTTGATTTTTTAACAACAGAATTTCCTAGAGTGCCAACTCTATACCTCCTCCCGAAGATTCACAAAGATGAGAACAGCCCACCTGGCAGGCCCATTGTCTCTGGCATGGGAAGCCTGACAGAGAAGGCGAGCATCTTTGTGGATGCACATCTGAGGGACTATGTGACAAGTTTACCATCTTACGTAAGAGATACACCAGACGTCCTTAATAAAATCCAAGATGTGATCCTGGACACAGATGCCTACCTAATCACTTGTGATGTGGAAAGCTTGTATACAAGCATCAAGCATGAATATGGCATCCAGGCAGTAAGATATTTCTTAAGCATGGGTCATCCCTCAGATTTCAATGACTTTCTTCTAACACTTTTGCAGTTTGTACTGACGAAAAATTATTTTGTCTGCAACAACTATTTCTACCTCCAGGTGCAGGGCACAGCTATGGGCACAACGTGTGCCCCGACGTATGCTAACCTGTACCTGGGGTGGTGGGAGAGGGAGTACGTCTTTCGAGAAGAGAATGACATCTATACCACCCACATAATTATGTGGTTGAGATATATAGATGATCTCCTAATCATATGGGGAGGAGACGCACAAACTTTCAAAAACTTTATGGACAGTCTGAACTCAAATGACTTAAATTTGAGGCTCACCTATGAGATGGATAGAAAGAGGGTGAACTTTCTTGACATAACACTCACCTTAGAGGAAGATGGCCACCTATCATCAGACCTCTTCCGTAAAAAGACCTCAACAAACAGTATCCTGCACAATGACAGTTCCCATCATCCACCCGTTCTAAAAGGACTACCCAAGGGAGAATTCCTAAGGATGAGGAGGAACTGTTCTAAGGATGAAACTTTCTCAATGAGAGCACGTGAATTAGGGGGAAGATTGGAATCCCGAGGATACAGCAAAAATTCCATCAGACGTGCCCTACATGAGACCAAGAAATACACCAGAGATGAACTCCTAACACCTAAGAACATCCAAGGTGGAATGGAAAAGATCCGTTTTATAGGCACTTTTTGCCAGGAATAGAAAGATGTCCAAGGAATTCTGCAGACACATCTAAACGTACTACATACTGATCCAGATCTAGCTAAGACATTGGGAGAGCGTATTGACATCAGCTGGAGAAGATCCAGAAATTTGAAAGACATTCTGGTGGAAAGTCATCTGAGAACCCCGAAAACACCCCAAAAAAGAAAAGGGTCGTATCAATGCGGTGCATGCAAAGCCTGTACCGCAATGATACCTACAACCCAATATACAGATAAATTCAATAAGGTCTGGAGGATAGATGACTACATAAATTGTGACACATTGGCAGTAGTTTACAATTTAACATGCCCATGCAATAAAAGCTATATAGGCAAAACTAAGAGACCACTTAAAAGAAGGATTCTGGAACACATTGGCACCATCCGGAATGCCGAACGTGATCAAAGACTGGCAAGGAGCTTAACCCCTATAGCGCGTCACTTTTTGAAATGTCACCAATCCAACCCCAGGGGTTTGGTAGCCTTTGGTATGAAAAGGATTTCTCTTAATATCCGAGGGGGTGACGTGGATCGTGAATTATTGAAGCAAGAAACAAGGCTAATATTCCTGATGAACACCCTCAGACCCAACGGTTTAAATGAGGAGAACACATATACTGCCTTTTTAGAATAGAATGTTTAACTTCTTACTTGATAAGTTTTTACATTTGAGATAAGATTATCCCAAATGAACACCTCCAGACCCAAGATGGCCTAGTATAAGGAGACTACCTATAATGTCCCTTTAGAAGAAGATCCTGACAAATATACATCAGGCCATTGTGTTCAAGACATGACCTTTCCCTAGTGGGAATTTCCAGATAAGAACCCACATGTACCTATTAACGAGTGAATTAAGGAGGAATGGGTAACATAGGGAATATGGAGATACACATGCCCTGATAAGAACCTATCTATAATTATTGCCATATATATCAATTATTTTTATCAATGATATTTAAGACCTCCATTTCAGACATCATAGAGCAAAGAGTACAAGGATATGCAGAATAAATATACTTGATAAACAGTACCACCTTTGCAACAGAAGGTACAATATATTTTCCTCAATAGGTCCAAACCTATAGATAATTCTATATGGATAGAACTGTGCTCTATGAAAGATGAATAATAAATAATGATACATTCAATCGCAAAAGCCTATGGTATGGTGGATCAACCTATATGGTATTTTTGGCACTATTTAGGAATTGACAAAGTCATTACAATTACTATTCTATAAATATATAACTCATCATCATCTCACCTTTCAGTTTTAATCACGTGGTTTGCATCACATCACTTTTTTTTTTTCTTCACCAGAGTGTGGTTTATGAATTTTGGTCACATTAATAAAATTTTCCTCCCCCCTTTCTTTCCCCCTCTTCCCCCCCCCCCTTTTTTTCACTGTCCATTAATGACAATATAAATATTAAATATAAAAAACTTTTTGTCACAATAGCACAATTGAATCACATAAGAATCTCGAGAAGGAAATGGGATTCTACTCACTCATCTAAATCCACTTTTTTTACTTATAGTCTTATTTTCACAATAGCACAATCATCATAATTCTCACATATGAGTTTGAAATATTAATATTAAATATCAACATCGATTTAATAATAGTTCAGATAATAGAACACAATGATTAATTTAGATAGATATATAAGATACACAAAGGGAATTGCAACATAACCATATAGAAATCCATAGAGCTGTAATTGAGATGGATGTCTCAGCGTGATTATTATGCCTTAATAAACTTCAATATCAGATACTTTATATATGGTTTACAAATGATATATGTATTCATCACTGTATGATGGACTCTGAATGGGCATGTATTTAATATACCATATTCCAGAATTTATTAAACCGTAAAAACATCGGGTTAGTGCTGACAACTGATTATAGCAATTTAGGGTAAATCTGCACATCCCGGTGAACATGCTGGTCACATGATCGGAGAGACGAAACCACTGGGGAACAATACACGTCATAGGGAATCGTGGCAATGATTGGCTCTGAAAGTCCGTGTGTCGGTACAAATTTCGGAGCTGGGAGGCAATCTGGTCAGCCTCAGAAGAAGCATTTGCGAAATGTGCGTCAGGCCTCCCTGCGCACAACGGCGTCCGCTATTACTTAATGCCGGGGCAGTGAACTAAACATTGAACACACTCCCGGAGGGGAGAGACTATTTAGACAGATAAATGTGTATGTAGATAGCAATGTGCAATACAGCAGTCTAGCAAGATAGTGATTTAAGTGGATATTGAGACATCACACCCCTCGAAGGGTGTACTCACACAGACAGAAAGTGTGCTTAGACAGCCATGTCAGTGAATTAGTATACCAGTGTTTTAGGCTGATACTGAGATATCACACTCCTTGAAGAGTATTATTACACAGACAGAAAGTGTGTTTAAACAGCCAATTCAGCATATAACATATTTATTCAGGTGAAATACGTCCTAAATACAGTGTAACAACAGTAACTAACAGCTGTCTGTATTAACGAAAGCCGAACTCACTAAAGACAGCAACGATACTGACTACTGAGCTACGATCAGTGTGTATGACCTGTGCTGATAATAGAGGATAAACGCTGTGTAATCACATCTATTAATAGGAGACGAGCTTATTGGAGATAGCAACAATACTGACTACTGAGCTACGATCAGCGTGTATGACCTGTGTTGATAATAAAGGATAAATGCTGTGTAATCACATCCATTAATAGTAGCCGAGCACATGAGAGACAGTAACAATACTGACCACTGAGCTACGGTCAGAGTGTGTGTGACCTGTGCTGATAATAAAGGATAAATGCTATGTAATCATATCCACTAATGTAATCACATCCATTAATAGGAGCCTAGTTCATTAGAAACAGTAATAATACTGACTAATGTCAGTGCTTACGACCTGTGCTGATAATAAAGGATAAATGCTGTGTAATCACATCCATTAATAGGAGCCGAGCTCTTTAGAGACAGTAACAATACTGACTACTGAGCTACGGCCAGAGTGTGTGTGACCTGTGCTGATAATAAAAGATAAACGCTGTGTAATCACATTCATAGAAAGCTGTCTGTGCTGACAGGAATCAATCTCATCAAATTAATTACAACAGTGAAACACATGCGGGAATACACAAGTCACAACCAGCCTATGTGAAAGCATTGCAGACGAAGAACAGATACGTAAAATAATAACATCCATTAGACCTGCAGTACTATAAGAATATAATCAGTGTATAGAGAGACGGAATAATAGTGACTCTTACTACCTATTACTGTCAGCACACTATAGTATAAGATTTAACACATGATATAAACTCAATGTAACACCTTATATATAACTAGAGAAGAATGCGCACTGTGTCTCATGTCATAATAGCTGTTTGCATGAAAAGTATTCCTATTTGAAACTGTTACAGAATTGTAATACACGCAGCACTACATGAGTCATAGCAAGACTCTGCAACTGGGTTACCAATGAAGGGAATGGATACAGTATAACAACATCAATTAACAACTGTGTGTGCTAATAGAAGTCATTTCTGTGAGAAAGAGCTACATTATTGAAACTTTTCGAGCTATACATAAGCTACAATTAGACTGTGTCACATCTTACTGTCAATAAAGGACACACATTCTGTGTGATTATATATGTTAATAGGTATCTGTATAGAAAGGAACTAATCCCATAGAATTGATTACAATGAGGGGCCACATATGAGTCACAGTTAAACTGTGAAGGTCATAAAACTTTTAATCACTGTGATCCTCCAGTGATACAATTAAAGAGACCGATACTTTAGGGCTCTTTTCATGCACAGACTGACTTCTCAGAGATCAATACAAATGCTTCTCTTACACATGGACTGAGTGGCAGCTTATCCTGCTATATACGATCTATAACAGCTACACTGAAAATAAAGAGTATTAAACAACATATAAATAACCTCAAATAATCACACAATATGCCAACAAAGGCAATAAAGAATAAGATATAAACTGCTAGTATTTGTACATTTGCTTATCAATACGGAATAAGATACGAATCACTGCTGGAGATTATATAACGTCTACTAATCAATACGGAGAGACGTATAGATATTTGCATATTATATAAGCATACAGAACCTGCAGTCTAGCGGACGCCCTGTGCGCAGGAAGTCATATATTTTAAAATACTCTTTCTATCTTTTCATCTCTTTATATTTTACCCTATATTTCGCAATGGTTTTATTGATACAAATTAAAAGTTAATTTTTATTATTAGTAGTGTGCATCACAAAAAGGCAATTTTGTTTTTGTCTCTTTTGTATACATATTACCCTACTTTGCCTGTGGTAGCACCCCCCGGTGAAGACAATTCACATGAATAAAATTATAAATATTTAAGGGGGTTAGTTAGAAGAAATAGAAACGACTTGTGCGACCTTTCCTTTCTGTGTATAACCGTATCTCTTTGAGTGCTTGGCACTCTTTCTGGGTCAGCACAGTCCCACATTAACTCAGATCACTATAGTGTGAAGATACAATCTGAGCACATATTTGAAACTGTATAATTCATCTTATCTAGGAGCCAGGTTGCCCCCTAGATCCGATCTGTGCGATTTATTGGCTAAAATGGCCAATCCCAGGATAACAGAATCAAATGGAAGTGGTTTTAGTCTCAGCAAAGAACTAAATGATAGACAATCTAGACTACAAAATAATGTGGAAACACTTTTTGATACAGAGATGGCAAATGCTGATGTATCAGGAGGAGATTGGATGAATGATCTGTCTCAGTTGAAGCAATTACTGATTAAACAGACCAAAACATTTTGGAACAGACTGACATTTGAAAATTATGTTAAACTATCCATCACTCCGAGGGGCCTGAGGCCACGTGTTTTCCCATCCTTTGAATTGGCTACAGAAACACTAAAACAGGAATGGGAGAAAACCTTGACCACATGTTCCCTTAATCTGATCAACATTTTGATCAAACACGATGATGTGATGTTAGAGAGGTACAGACAAGAAATTACTGGCATAGGGGAGAAGCTGAAAAATTATGAGACTCTGGAGAAATTCCAGAGGATGTATGATAAGTACAAACTGGAGATAGATATTATTGAAAAGGAAGTCATTAGCAGGAAAAGGGGTAAGCTACAGAGGGACAAGAACGATTTTCTCTCTAAAACAGTCTATCGATGGAGTCACATTAAAAGGAGAAACGTGGCAGATAATTATGAAGGATACAGTACCTCTGAGATGGACTCATCAGAGAATGAATCCACTAGTGGACAGCCCTCTTATAGAAATCAACAAAAGGATTTTTTAGGGGTTACTCCAAGAGAAACCCGAGATATGATAGGACGCAATATAAGAGGATCAGAAGAGGTAAGAAAAGGAAAGAGAGGACCACGGGAATGGAGAGAAGACCGCAGGGAATACAGACGTTACAGGAAATAACGGAGACTGATTCCTTAAGGATCATTAATTAAACCGATCATGTTCTCACATCTTCCCAGATTGAGGTTCTAAATAAGGGACTCTCTTTCTCACCTACTCAAACCTTCGATAGATTCAGCCTAGAGAAAGATCTAAATCTCTTTGCTAGGAAATTACTCCTAAAGAAATTTTTCGCCAAAAGAGAAAATCAAGAAAACCCGCACTCTAGCTCTCAGACTCTTACAAAGGAAGACACCGAAACTTTGGCTATACTGGAGGAACTGGAAAATGCACCATATGAATCACAAGATGATGTACATCATACTCCAGTATCAGTATCCCCAAGAAAAATCACATTGACAAGAAGATCCACCTTTTACCCAGATCCTGCCATCTGCCCACAAGTCAAGGTCTTTTTGGATCTTGTAAGCAAGGATTTAGATCATCTAGAAATTAAGAAGAAACATTCTAGATACCATCAGAATCTAAGCAATGAACAGAAGAAGGCTCTGAAGGAGATTCAGAGCTGGGATGATACCATTGTTAAACCCTCAGATAAAGGGGGAAATGTGGTTCTCTGGTCTCGTTATAATTACATAAAAGAACTGAATAAACAGCTAAACAATAAGCTATGTTATAAGAAACTTACCTTCAATCCTACAAATGACTTTCTAGAAATATACAAAAAAATGATACAGAGAGTGAAAGACAATGGAATTATCTCCAAGAAGGACTTTGATTTTTTAACAACAGAATTTCCTAGAGTGCCAACTCTATACCTCCTCCCGAAGATTCACAAAGATGAGAACAGCCCACCTGGCAGGCCCATTGTCTCTGGCATGGGAAGCCTGACAGAGAAGGCGAGCATCTTTGTGGATGCACATCTGAGGGACTATGTGACAAGTTTACCATCTTACGTAAGAGATACACCAGACGTCCTTAATAAAATCCAAGATGTGATCCTGGACACAGATGCCTACCTAATCACTTGTGATGTGGAAAGCTTGTATACAAGCATCAAGCATGAATATGGCATCCAGGCAGTAAGATATTTCTTAAGCATGGGTCATCCCTCAGATTTCAATGACTTTCTTCTAACACTTTTGCAGTTTGTACTGACGAAAAATTATTTTGTCTGCAACAACTATTTCTACCTCCAGGTGCAGGGCACAGCTATGGGCACAACGTGTGCCCCGACGTATGCTAACCTGTACCTGGGGTGGTGGGAGAGGGAGTACGTCTTTCGAGAAGAGAATGACATCTATACCACCCACATAATTATGTGGTTGAGATATATAGATGATCTCCTAATCATATGGGGAGGAGACGCACAAACTTTCAAAAACTTTATGGACAGTCTGAACTCAAATGACTTAAATTTGAGGCTCACCTATGAGATGGATAGAAAGAGGGTGAACTTTCTTGACATAACACTCACCTTAGAGGAAGATGGCCACCTATCATCAGACCTCTTCCGTAAAAAGACCTCAACAAACAGTATCCTGCACAATGACAGTTCCCATCATCCACCCGTTCTAAAAGGACTACCCAAGGGAGAATTCCTAAGGATGAGGAGGAACTGTTCTAAGGATGAAACTTTCTCAATGAGAGCACGTGAATTAGGGGGAAGATTGGAATCCCGAGGATACAGCAAAAATTCCATCAGACGTGCCCTACATGAGACCAAGAAATACACCAGAGATGAACTCCTAACACCTAAGAACATCCAAGGTGGAATGGAAAAGATCCGTTTTATAGGCACTTTTTGCCAGGAATAGAAAGATGTCCAAGGAATTCTGCAGACACATCTAAACGTACTACATACTGATCCAGATCTAGCTAAGACATTGGGAGAGCGTATTGACATCAGCTGGAGAAGATCCAGAAATTTGAAAGACATTCTGGTGGAAAGTCATCTGAGAACCCCGAAAACACCCCAAAAAAGAAAAGGGTCGTATCAATGCGGTGCATGCAAAGCCTGTACCGCAATGATACCTACAACCCAATATACAGATAAATTCAATAAGGTCTGGAGGATAGATGACTACATAAATTGTGACACATTGGCAGTAGTTTACAATTTAACATGCCCATGCAATAAAAGCTATATAGGCAAAACTAAGAGACCACTTAAAAGAAGGATTCTGGAACACATTGGCACCATCCGGAATGCCGAACGTGATCAAAGACTGGCAAGGAGCTTAACCCCTATAGCGCGTCACTTTTTGAAATGTCACCAATCCAACCCCAGGGGTTTGGTAGCCTTTGGTATGAAAAGGATTTCTCTTAATATCCGAGGGGGTGACGTGGATCGTGAATTATTGAAGCAAGAAACAAGGCTAATATTCCTGATGAACACCCTCAGACCCAACGGTTTAAATGAGGAGAACACATATACTGCCTTTTTAGAATAGAATGTTTAACTTCTTACTTGATAAGTTTTTACATTTGAGATAAGATTATCCCAAATGAACACCTCCAGACCCAAGATGGCCTAGTATAAGGAGACTACCTATAATGTCCCTTTAGAAGAAGATCCTGACAAATATACATCAGGCCATTGTGTTCAAGACATGACCTTTCCCTAGTGGGAATTTCCAGATAAGAACCCACATGTACCTATTAACGAGTGAATTAAGGAGGAATGGGTAACATAGGGAATATGGAGATACACATGCCCTGATAAGAACCTATCTATAATTATTGCCATATATATCAATTATTTTTATCAATGATATTTAAGACCTCCATTTCAGACATCATAGAGCAAAGAGTACAAGGATATGCAGAATAAATATACTTGATAAACAGTACCACCTTTGCAACAGAAGGTACAATATATTTTCCTCAATAGGTCCAAACCTATAGATAATTCTATATGGATAGAACTGTGCTCTATGAAAGATGAATAATAAATAATGATACATTCAATCGCAAAAGCCTATGGTATGGTGGATCAACCTATATGGTATTTTTGGCACTATTTAGGAATTGACAAAGTCATTACAATTACTATTCTATAAATATATAACTCATCATCATCTCACCTTTCAGTTTTAATCACGTGGTTTGCATCACATCACTTTTTTTTTTTCTTCACCAGAGTGTGGTTTATGAATTTTGGTCACATTAATAAAATTTTCCTCCCCCCTTTCTTTCCCCCTCTTCCCCCCCCCCTTTTTTTCACTGTCCATTAATGACAATATAAATATTAAATATAAAAAACTTTTTGTCACAATAGCACAATTGAATCACATAAGAATCTCGAGAAGGAAATGGGATTCTACTCACTCATCTAAATCCACTTTTTTTACTTATAGTCTTATTTTCACAATAGCACAATCATCATAATTCTCACATATGAGTTTGAAATATTAATATTAAATATCAACATCGATTTAATAATAGTTCAGATAATAGAACACAATGATTAATTTAGATAGATATATAAGATACACAAAGGGAATTGCAACATAACCATATAGAAATCCATAGAGCTGTAATTGAGATGGATGTCTCAGCGTGATTATTATGCCTTAATAAACTTCAATATCAGATACTTTATATATGGTTTACAAATGATATATGTATTCATCACTGTATGATGGACTCTGAATGGGCATGTATTTAATATACCATATTCCAGAATTTATTAAACCGTAAAAACATCGGGTTAGTGCTGACAACTGATTATAGCAATTTAGGGTAAATCTGCACATCCCGGTGAACATGCTGGTCACATGATCGGAGAGACGAAACCACTGGGGAACAATACACGTCATAGGGAATCGTGGCAATGATTGGCTCTGAAAGTCCGTGTGTCGGTACAAATTTCGGAGCTGGGAGGCAATCTGGTCAGCCTCAGAAGAAGCATTTGCGAAATGTGCGTCAGGCCTCCCTGCGCACAACGGCGTCCGCTATTACTTAATGCCGGGGCAGTGAACTAAACATTGAACACACTCCCGGAGGGGAGAGACTATTTAGACAGATAAATGTGTATGTAGATAGCAATGTGCAATACAGCAGTCTAGCAAGATAGTGATTTAAGTGGATATTGAGACATCACACCCCTCGAAGGGTGTACTCACACAGACAGAAAGTGTGCTTAGACAGCCATGTCAGTGAATTAGTATACCAGTGTTTTAGGCTGATACTGAGATATCACACTCCTTGAAGAGTATTATTACACAGACAGAAAGTGTGTTTAAACAGCCAATTCAGCATATAACATATTTATTCAGGTGAAATACGTCCTAAATACAGTGTAACAACAGTAACTAACAGCTGTCTGTATTAACGAAAGCCGAACTCACTAAAGACAGCAACGATACTGACTACTGAGCTACGATCAGTGTGTATGACCTGTGCTGATAATAGAGGATAAACGCTGTGTAATCACATCTATTAATAGGAGACGAGCTTATTGGAGATAGCAACAATACTGACTACTGAGCTACGATCAGCGTGTATGACCTGTGTTGATAATAAAGGATAAATGCTGTGTAATCACATCCATTAATAGTAGCCGAGCACATGAGAGACAGTAACAATACTGACCACTGAGCTACGGTCAGAGTGTGTGTGACCTGTGCTGATAATAAAGGATAAATGCTATGTAATCATATCCACTAATGTAATCACATCCATTAATAGGAGCCTAGTTCATTAGAAACAGTAATAATACTGACTAATGTCAGTGCTTACGACCTGTGCTGATAATAAAGGATAAATGCTGTGTAATCACATCCATTAATAGGAGCCGAGCTCTTTAGAGACAGTAACAATACTGACTACTGAGCTACGGCCAGAGTGTGTGTGACCTGTGCTGATAATAAAAGATAAACGCTGTGTAATCACATTCATAGAAAGCTGTCTGTGCTGACAGGAATCAATCTCATCAAATTAATTACAACAGTGAAACACATGCGGGAATACACAAGTCACAACCAGCCTATGTGAAAGCATTGCAGACGAAGAACAGATACGTAAAATAATAACATCCATTAGACCTGCAGTACTATAAGAATATAATCAGTGTATAGAGAGACGGAATAATAGTGACTCTTACTACCTATTACTGTCAGCACACTATAGTATAAGATTTAACACATGATATAAACTCAATGTAACACCTTATATATAACTAGAGAAGAATGCGCACTGTGTCTCATGTCATAATAGCTGTTTGCATGAAAAGTATTCCTATTTGAAACTGTTACAGAATTGTAATACACGCAGCACTACATGAGTCATAGCAAGACTCTGCAACTGGGTTACCAATGAAGGGAATGGATACAGTATAACAACATCAATTAACAACTGTGTGTGCTAATAGAAGTCATTTCTGTGAGAAAGAGCTACATTATTGAAACTTTTCGAGCTATACATAAGCTACAATTAGACTGTGTCACATCTTACTGTCAATAAAGGACACACATTCTGTGTGATTATATATGTTAATAGGTATCTGTATAGAAAGGAACTAATCCCATAGAATTGATTACAATGAGGGGCCACATATGAGTCACAGTTAAACTGTGAAGGTCATAAAACTTTTAATCACTGTGATCCTCCAGTGATACAATTAAAGAGACCGATACTTTAGGGCTCTTTTCATGCACAGACTGACTTCTCAGAGATCAATACAAATGCTTCTCTTACACATGGACTGAGTGGCAGCTTATCCTGCTATATACGATCTATAACAGCTACACTGAAAATAAAGAGTATTAAACAACATATAAATAACCTCAAATAATCACACAATATGCCAACAAAGGCAATAAAGAATAAGATATAAACTGCTAGTATTTGTACATTTGCTTATCAATACGGAATAAGATACGAATCACTGCTGGAGATTATATAACGTCTACTAATCAATACGGAGAGACGTATAGATATTTGCATATTATATAAGCATACAGAACCTGCAGTCTAGCGGACGCCCTGTGCGCAGGAAGTCATATATTTTAAAATACTCTTTCTATCTTTTCATCTCTTTATATTTTACCCTATATTTCGCAATGGTTTTATTGATACAAATTAAAAGTTAATTTTTATTATTAGTAGTGTGCATCACAAAAAGGCAATTTTGTTTTTGTCTCTTTTGTATACATATTACCCTACTTTGCCTGTGGTAGCACCCCCCGGTGAAGACAATTCACATGAATAAAATTATAAATATTTAAGGGGGTTAGTTAGAAGAAATAGAAACGACTTGTGCGACCTTTCCTTTCTGTGTATAACCGTATCTCTTTGAGTGCTTGGCACTCTTTCTGGGTCAGCACAGTCCCACATTAACTCAGATCACTATAGTGTGAAGATACAATCTGAGCACATATTTGAAACTGTATAATTCATCTTATCTAGGAGCCAGGTTGCCCCCTAGATCCGATCTGTGCGATTTATTGGCTAAAATGGCCAATCCCAGGATAACAGAATCAAATGGAAGTGGTTTTAGTCTCAGCAAAGAACTAAATGATAGACAATCTAGACTACAAAATAATGTGGAAACACTTTTTGATACAGAGATGGCAAATGCTGATGTATCAGGAGGAGATTGGATGAATGATCTGTCTCAGTTGAAGCAATTACTGATTAAACAGACCAAAACATTTTGGAACAGACTGACATTTGAAAATTATGTTAAACTATCCATCACTCCGAGGGGCCTGAGGCCACGTGTTTTCCCATCCTTTGAATTGGCTACAGAAACACTAAAACAGGAATGGGAGAAAACCTTGACCACATGTTCCCTTAATCTGATCAACATTTTGATCAAACACGATGATGTGATGTTAGAGAGGTACAGACAAGAAATTACTGGCATAGGGGAGAAGCTGAAAAATTATGAGACTCTGGAGAAATTCCAGAGGATGTATGATAAGTACAAACTGGAGATAGATATTATTGAAAAGGAAGTCATTAGCAGGAAAAGGGGTAAGCTACAGAGGGACAAGAACGATTTTCTCTCTAAAACAGTCTATCGATGGAGTCACATTAAAAGGAGAAACGTGGCAGATAATTATGAAGGATACAGTACCTCTGAGATGGACTCATCAGAGAATGAATCCACTAGTGGACAGCCCTCTTATAGAAATCAACAAAAGGATTTTTTAGGGGTTACTCCAAGAGAAACCCGAGATATGATAGGACGCAATATAAGAGGATCAGAAGAGGTAAGAAAAGGAAAGAGAGGACCACGGGAATGGAGAGAAGACCGCAGGGAATACAGACGTTACAGGAAATAACGGAGACTGATTCCTTAAGGATCATTAATTAAACCGATCATGTTCTCACATCTTCCCAGATTGAGGTTCTAAATAAGGGACTCTCTTTCTCACCTACTCAAACCTTCGATAGATTCAGCCTAGAGAAAGATCTAAATCTCTTTGCTAGGAAATTACTCCTAAAGAAATTTTTCGCCAAAAGAGAAAATCAAGAAAACCCGCACTCTAGCTCTCAGACTCTTACAAAGGAAGACACCGAAACTTTGGCTATACTGGAGGAACTGGAAAATGCACCATATGAATCACAAGATGATGTACATCATACTCCAGTATCAGTATCCCCAAGAAAAATCACATTGACAAGAAGATCCACCTTTTACCCAGATCCTGCCATCTGCCCACAAGTCAAGGTCTTTTTGGATCTTGTAAGCAAGGATTTAGATCATCTAGAAATTAAGAAGAAACATTCTAGATACCATCAGAATCTAAGCAATGAACAGAAGAAGGCTCTGAAGGAGATTCAGAGCTGGGATGATACCATTGTTAAACCCTCAGATAAAGGGGGAAATGTGGTTCTCTGGTCTCGTTATAATTACATAAAAGAACTGAATAAACAGCTAAACAATAAGCTATGTTATAAGAAACTTACCTTCAATCCTACAAATGACTTTCTAGAAATATACAAAAAAATGATACAGAGAGTGAAAGACAATGGAATTATCTCCAAGAAGGACTTTGATTTTTTAACAACAGAATTTCCTAGAGTGCCAACTCTATACCTCCTCCCGAAGATTCACAAAGATGAGAACAGCCCACCTGGCAGGCCCATTGTCTCTGGCATGGGAAGCCTGACAGAGAAGGCGAGCATCTTTGTGGATGCACATCTGAGGGACTATGTGACAAGTTTACCATCTTACGTAAGAGATACACCAGACGTCCTTAATAAAATCCAAGATGTGATCCTGGACACAGATGCCTACCTAATCACTTGTGATGTGGAAAGCTTGTATACAAGCATCAAGCATGAATATGGCATCCAGGCAGTAAGATATTTCTTAAGCATGGGTCATCCCTCAGATTTCAATGACTTTCTTCTAACACTTTTGCAGTTTGTACTGACGAAAAATTATTTTGTCTGCAACAACTATTTCTACCTCCAGGTGCAGGGCACAGCTATGGGCACAACGTGTGCCCCGACGTATGCTAACCTGTACCTGGGGTGGTGGGAGAGGGAGTACGTCTTTCGAGAAGAGAATGACATCTATACCACCCACATAATTATGTGGTTGAGATATATAGATGATCTCCTAATCATATGGGGAGGAGACGCACAAACTTTCAAAAACTTTATGGACAGTCTGAACTCAAATGACTTAAATTTGAGGCTCACCTATGAGATGGATAGAAAGAGGGTGAACTTTCTTGACATAACACTCACCTTAGAGGAAGATGGCCACCTATCATCAGACCTCTTCCGTAAAAAGACCTCAACAAACAGTATCCTGCACAATGACAGTTCCCATCATCCACCCGTTCTAAAAGGACTACCCAAGGGAGAATTCCTAAGGATGAGGAGGAACTGTTCTAAGGATGAAACTTTCTCAATGAGAGCACGTGAATTAGGGGGAAGATTGGAATCCCGAGGATACAGCAAAAATTCCATCAGACGTGCCCTACATGAGACCAAGAAATACACCAGAGATGAACTCCTAACACCTAAGAACATCCAAGGTGGAATGGAAAAGATCCGTTTTATAGGCACTTTTTGCCAGGAATAGAAAGATGTCCAAGGAATTCTGCAGACACATCTAAACGTACTACATACTGATCCAGATCTAGCTAAGACATTGGGAGAGCGTATTGACATCAGCTGGAGAAGATCCAGAAATTTGAAAGACATTCTGGTGGAAAGTCATCTGAGAACCCCGAAAACACCCCAAAAAAGAAAAGGGTCGTATCAATGCGGTGCATGCAAAGCCTGTACCGCAATGATACCTACAACCCAATATACAGATAAATTCAATAAGGTCTGGAGGATAGATGACTACATAAATTGTGACACATTGGCAGTAGTTTACAATTTAACATGCCCATGCAATAAAAGCTATATAGGCAAAACTAAGAGACCACTTAAAAGAAGGATTCTGGAACACATTGGCACCATCCGGAATGCCGAACGTGATCAAAGACTGGCAAGGAGCTTAACCCCTATAGCGCGTCACTTTTTGAAATGTCACCAATCCAACCCCAGGGGTTTGGTAGCCTTTGGTATGAAAAGGATTTCTCTTAATATCCGAGGGGGTGACGTGGATCGTGAATTATTGAAGCAAGAAACAAGGCTAATATTCCTGATGAACACCCTCAGACCCAACGGTTTAAATGAGGAGAACACATATACTGCCTTTTTAGAATAGAATGTTTAACTTCTTACTTGATAAGTTTTTACATTTGAGATAAGATTATCCCAAATGAACACCTCCAGACCCAAGATGGCCTAGTATAAGGAGACTACCTATAATGTCCCTTTAGAAGAAGATCCTGACAAATATACATCAGGCCATTGTGTTCAAGACATGACCTTTCCCTAGTGGGAATTTCCAGATAAGAACCCACATGTACCTATTAACGAGTGAATTAAGGAGGAATGGGTAACATAGGGAATATGGAGATACACATGCCCTGATAAGAACCTATCTATAATTATTGCCATATATATCAATTATTTTTATCAATGATATTTAAGACCTCCATTTCAGACATCATAGAGCAAAGAGTACAAGGATATGCAGAATAAATATACTTGATAAACAGTACCACCTTTGCAACAGAAGGTACAATATATTTTCCTCAATAGGTCCAAACCTATAGATAATTCTATATGGATAGAACTGTGCTCTATGAAAGATGAATAATAAATAATGATACATTCAATCGCAAAAGCCTATGGTATGGTGGATCAACCTATATGGTATTTTTGGCACTATTTAGGAATTGACAAAGTCATTACAATTACTATTCTATAAATATATAACTCATCATCATCTCACCTTTCAGTTTTAATCACGTGGTTTGCATCACATCACTTTTTTTTTTTCTTCACCAGAGTGTGGTTTATGAATTTTGGTCACATTAATAAAATTTTCCTCCCCCCTTTCTTTCCCCCTCTTCCCCCCCCCCTTTTTTTCACTGTCCATTAATGACAATATAAATATTAAATATAAAAAACTTTTTGTCACAATAGCACAATTGAATCACATAAGAATCTCGAGAAGGAAATGGGATTCTACTCACTCATCTAAATCCACTTTTTTTACTTATAGTCTTATTTTCACAATAGCACAATCATCATAATTCTCACATATGAGTTTGAAATATTAATATTAAATATCAACATCGATTTAATAATAGTTCAGATAATAGAACACAATGATTAATTTAGATAGATATATAAGATACACAAAGGGAATTGCAACATAACCATATAGAAATCCATAGAGCTGTAATTGAGATGGATGTCTCAGCGTGATTATTATGCCTTAATAAACTTCAATATCAGATACTTTATATATGGTTTACAAATGATATATGTATTCATCACTGTATGATGGACTCTGAATGGGCATGTATTTAATATACCATATTCCAGAATTTATTAAACCGTAAAAACATCGGGTTAGTGCTGACAACTGATTATAGCAATTTAGGGTAAATCTGCACATCCCGGTGAACATGCTGGTCACATGATCGGAGAGACGAAACCACTGGGGAACAATACACGTCATAGGGAATCGTGGCAATGATTGGCTCTGAAAGTCCGTGTGTCGGTACAAATTTCGGAGCTGGGAGGCAATCTGGTCAGCCTCAGAAGAAGCATTTGCGAAACGTGCGTCAGGCCTCCCTGCGCACAACGGCGTCCGCTATTACTTAATGCCGGGGCAGTGAACTAAACATTGAACACACTCCCGGAGGGGAGAGACTATTTAGACAGATAAATGTGTATGTAGATAGCAATGTGCAATACAGCAGTCTAGCAAGATAGTGATTTAAGTGGATATTGAGACATCACACCCCTCGAAGGGTGTACTCACACAGACAGAAAGTGTGCTTAGACAGCCATGTCAGTGAATTAGTATACCAGTGTTTTAGGCTGATACTGAGATATCACACTCCTTGAAGAGTATTATTACACAGACAGAAAGTGTGTTTAAACAGCCAATTCAGCATATAACATATTTATTCAGGTGAAATACGTCCTAAATACAGTGTAACAACAGTAACTAACAGCTGTCTGTATTAACGAAAGCCGAACTCACTAAAGACAGCAACGATACTGACTACTGAGCTACGATCAGTGTGTATGACCTGTGCTGATAATAGAGGATAAACGCTGTGTAATCACATCTATTAATAGGAGACGAGCTTATTGGAGATAGCAACAATACTGACTACTGAGCTACGATCAGCGTGTATGACCTGTGTTGATAATAAAGGATAAATGCTGTGTAATCACATCCATTAATAGTAGCCGAGCACATGAGAGACAGTAACAATACTGACCACTGAGCTACGGTCAGAGTGTGTGTGACCTGTGCTGATAATAAAGGATAAATGCTATGTAATCATATCCACTAATGTAATCACATCCATTAATAGGAGCCTAGTTCATTAGAAACAGTAATAATACTGACTAATGTCAGTGCTTACGACCTGTGCTGATAATAAAGGATAAATGCTGTGTAATCACATCCATTAATAGGAGCCGAGCTCTTTAGAGACAGTAACAATACTGACTACTGAGCTACGGCCAGAGTGTGTGTGACCTGTGCTGATAATAAAAGATAAACGCTGTGTAATCACATTCATAGAAAGCTGTCTGTGCTGACAGGAATCAATCTCATCAAATTAATTACAACAGTGAAACACATGCGGGAATACACAAGTCACAACCAGCCTATGTGAAAGCATTGCAGACGAAGAACAGATACGTAAAATAATAACATCCATTAGACCTGCAGTACTATAAGAATATAATCAGTGTATAGAGAGACGGAATAATAGTGACTCTTACTACCTATTACTGTCAGCACACTATAGTATAAGATTTAACACATGATATAAACTCAATGTAACACCTTATATATAACTAGAGAAGAATGCGCACTGTGTCTCATGTCATAATAGCTGTTTGCATGAAAAGTATTCCTATTTGAAACTGTTACAGAATTGTAATACACGCAGCACTACATGAGTCATAGCAAGACTCTGCAACTGGGTTACCAATGAAGGGAATGGATACAGTATAACAACATCAATTAACAACTGTGTGTGCTAATAGAAGTCATTTCTGTGAGAAAGAGCTACATTATTGAAACTTTTCGAGCTATACATAAGCTACAATTAGACTGTGTCACATCTTACTGTCAATAAAGGACACACATTCTGTGTGATTATATATGTTAATAGGTATCTGTATAGAAAGGAACTAATCCCATAGAATTGATTACAATGAGGGGCCACATATGAGTCACAGTTAAACTGTGAAGGTCATAAAACTTTTAATCACTGTGATCCTCCAGTGATACAATTAAAGAGACCGATACTTTAGGGCTCTTTTCATGCACAGACTGACTTCTCAGAGATCAATACAAATGCTTCTCTTACACATGGACTGAGTGGCAGCTTATCCTGCTATATACGATCTATAACAGCTACACTGAAAATAAAGAGTATTAAACAACATATAAATAACCTCAAATAATCACACAATATGCCAACAAAGGCAATAAAGAATAAGATATAAACTGCTAGTATTTGTACATTTGCTTATCAATACGGAATAAGATACGAATCACTGCTGGAGATTATATAACGTCTACTAATCAATACGGAGAGACGTATAGATATTTGCATATTATATAAGCATACAGAACCTGCAGTCTAGCGGACGCCCTGTGCGCAGGAAGTCATATATTTTAAAATACTCTTTCTATCTTTTCATCTCTTTATATTTTACCCTATATTTCGCAATGGTTTTATTGATACAAATTAAAAGTTAATTTTTATTATTAGTAGTGTGCATCACAAAAAGGCAATTTTGTTTTTGTCTCTTTTGTATACATATTACCCTACTTTGCCTGTGGTAGCACCCCCCGGTGAAGACAATTCACATGAATAAAATTATAAATATTTAAGGGGGTTAGTTAGAAGAAATAGAAACGACTTGTGCGACCTTTCCTTTCTGTGTATAACCGTATCTCTTTGAGTGCTTGGCACTCTTTCTGGGTCAGCACAGTCCCACATTAACTCAGATCACTATAGTGTGAAGATACAATCTGAGCACATATTTGAAACTGTATAATTCATCTTATCTAGGAGCCAGGTTGCCCCCTAGATCCGATCTGTGCGATTTATTGGCTAAAATGGCCAATCCCAGGATAACAGAATCAAATGGAAGTGGTTTTAGTCTCAGCAAAGAACTAAATGATAGACAATCTAGACTACAAAATAATGTGGAAACACTTTTTGATACAGAGATGGCAAATGCTGATGTATCAGGAGGAGATTGGATGAATGATCTGTCTCAGTTGAAGCAATTACTGATTAAACAGACCAAAACATTTTGGAACAGACTGACATTTGAAAATTATGTTAAACTATCCATCACTCCGAGGGGCCTGAGGCCACGTGTTTTCCCATCCTTTGAATTGGCTACAGAAACACTAAAACAGGAATGGGAGAAAACCTTGACCACATGTTCCCTTAATCTGATCAACATTTTGATCAAACACGATGATGTGATGTTAGAGAGGTACAGACAAGAAATTACTGGCATAGGGGAGAAGCTGAAAAATTATGAGACTCTGGAGAAATTCCAGAGGATGTATGATAAGTACAAACTGGAGATAGATATTATTGAAAAGGAAGTCATTAGCAGGAAAAGGGGTAAGCTACAGAGGGACAAGAACGATTTTCTCTCTAAAACAGTCTATCGATGGAGTCACATTAAAAGGAGAAACGTGGCAGATAATTATGAAGGATACAGTACCTCTGAGATGGACTCATCAGAGAATGAATCCACTAGTGGACAGCCCTCTTATAGAAATCAACAAAAGGATTTTTTAGGGGTTACTCCAAGAGAAACCCGAGATATGATAGGACGCAATATAAGAGGATCAGAAGAGGTAAGAAAAGGAAAGAGAGGACCACGGGAATGGAGAGAAGACCGCAGGGAATACAGACGTTACAGGAAATAACGGAGACTGATTCCTTAAGGATCATTAATTAAACCGATCATGTTCTCACATCTTCCCAGATTGAGGTTCTAAATAAGGGACTCTCTTTCTCACCTACTCAAACCTTCGATAGATTCAGCCTAGAGAAAGATCTAAATCTCTTTGCTAGGAAATTACTCCTAAAGAAATTTTTCGCCAAAAGAGAAAATCAAGAAAACCCGCACTCTAGCTCTCAGACTCTTACAAAGGAAGACACCGAAACTTTGGCTATACTGGAGGAACTGGAAAATGCACCATATGAATCACAAGATGATGTACATCATACTCCAGTATCAGTATCCCCAAGAAAAATCACATTGACAAGAAGATCCACCTTTTACCCAGATCCTGCCATCTGCCCACAAGTCAAGGTCTTTTTGGATCTTGTAAGCAAGGATTTAGATCATCTAGAAATTAAGAAGAAACATTCTAGATACCATCAGAATCTAAGCAATGAACAGAAGAAGGCTCTGAAGGAGATTCAGAGCTGGGATGATACCATTGTTAAACCCTCAGATAAAGGGGGAAATGTGGTTCTCTGGTCTCGTTATAATTACATAAAAGAACTGAATAAACAGCTAAACAATAAGCTATGTTATAAGAAACTTACCTTCAATCCTACAAATGACTTTCTAGAAATATACAAAAAAATGATACAGAGAGTGAAAGACAATGGAATTATCTCCAAGAAGGACTTTGATTTTTTAACAACAGAATTTCCTAGAGTGCCAACTCTATACCTCCTCCCGAAGATTCACAAAGATGAGAACAGCCCACCTGGCAGGCCCATTGTCTCTGGCATGGGAAGCCTGACAGAGAAGGCGAGCATCTTTGTGGATGCACATCTGAGGGACTATGTGACAAGTTTACCATCTTACGTAAGAGATACACCAGACGTCCTTAATAAAATCCAAGATGTGATCCTGGACACAGATGCCTACCTAATCACTTGTGATGTGGAAAGCTTGTATACAAGCATCAAGCATGAATATGGCATCCAGGCAGTAAGATATTTCTTAAGCATGGGTCATCCCTCAGATTTCAATGACTTTCTTCTAACACTTTTGCAGTTTGTACTGACGAAAAATTATTTTGTCTGCAACAACTATTTCTACCTCCAGGTGCAGGGCACAGCTATGGGCACAACGTGTGCCCCGACGTATGCTAACCTGTACCTGGGGTGGTGGGAGAGGGAGTACGTCTTTCGAGAAGAGAATGACATCTATACCACCCACATAATTATGTGGTTGAGATATATAGATGATCTCCTAATCATATGGGGAGGAGACGCACAAACTTTCAAAAACTTTATGGACAGTCTGAACTCAAATGACTTAAATTTGAGGCTCACCTATGAGATGGATAGAAAGAGGGTGAACTTTCTTGACATAACACTCACCTTAGAGGAAGATGGCCACCTATCATCAGACCTCTTCCGTAAAAAGACCTCAACAAACAGTATCCTGCACAATGACAGTTCCCATCATCCACCCGTTCTAAAAGGACTACCCAAGGGAGAATTCCTAAGGATGAGGAGGAACTGTTCTAAGGATGAAACTTTCTCAATGAGAGCACGTGAATTAGGGGGAAGATTGGAATCCCGAGGATACAGCAAAAATTCCATCAGACGTGCCCTACATGAGACCAAGAAATACACCAGAGATGAACTCCTAACACCTAAGAACATCCAAGGTGGAATGGAAAAGATCCGTTTTATAGGCACTTTTTGCCAGGAATAGAAAGATGTCCAAGGAATTCTGCAGACACATCTAAACGTACTACATACTGATCCAGATCTAGCTAAGACATTGGGAGAGCGTATTGACATCAGCTGGAGAAGATCCAGAAATTTGAAAGACATTCTGGTGGAAAGTCATCTGAGAACCCCGAAAACACCCCAAAAAAGAAAAGGGTCGTATCAATGCGGTGCATGCAAAGCCTGTACCGCAATGATACCTACAACCCAATATACAGATAAATTCAATAAGGTCTGGAGGATAGATGACTACATAAATTGTGACACATTGGCAGTAGTTTACAATTTAACATGCCCATGCAATAAAAGCTATATAGGCAAAACTAAGAGACCACTTAAAAGAAGGATTCTGGAACACATTGGCACCATCCGGAATGCCGAACGTGATCAAAGACTGGCAAGGAGCTTAACCCCTATAGCGCGTCACTTTTTGAAATGTCACCAATCCAACCCCAGGGGTTTGGTAGCCTTTGGTATGAAAAGGATTTCTCTTAATATCCGAGGGGGTGACGTGGATCGTGAATTATTGAAGCAAGAAACAAGGCTAATATTCCTGATGAACACCCTCAGACCCAACGGTTTAAATGAGGAGAACACATATACTGCCTTTTTAGAATAGAATGTTTAACTTCTTACTTGATAAGTTTTTACATTTGAGATAAGATTATCCCAAATGAACACCTCCAGACCCAAGATGGCCTAGTATAAGGAGACTACCTATAATGTCCCTTTAGAAGAAGATCCTGACAAATATACATCAGGCCATTGTGTTCAAGACATGACCTTTCCCTAGTGGGAATTTCCAGATAAGAACCCACATGTACCTATTAACGAGTGAATTAAGGAGGAATGGGTAACATAGGGAATATGGAGATACACATGCCCTGATAAGAACCTATCTATAATTATTGCCATATATATCAATTATTTTTATCAATGATATTTAAGACCTCCATTTCAGACATCATAGAGCAAAGAGTACAAGGATATGCAGAATAAATATACTTGATAAACAGTACCACCTTTGCAACAGAAGGTACAATATATTTTCCTCAATAGGTCCAAACCTATAGATAATTCTATATGGATAGAACTGTGCTCTATGAAAGATGAATAATAAATAATGATACATTCAATCGCAAAAGCCTATGGTATGGTGGATCAACCTATATGGTATTTTTGGCACTATTTAGGAATTGACAAAGTCATTACAATTACTATTCTATAAATATATAACTCATCATCATCTCACCTTTCAGTTTTAATCACGTGGTTTGCATCACATCACTTTTTTTTTTTCTTCACCAGAGTGTGGTTTATGAATTTTGGTCACATTAATAAAATTTTCCTCCCCCCTTTCTTTCCCCCTCTTCCCCCCCCCCTTTTTTTCACTGTCCATTAATGACAATATAAATATTAAATATAAAAAACTTTTTGTCACAATAGCACAATTGAATCACATAAGAATCTCGAGAAGGAAATGGGATTCTACTCACTCATCTAAATCCACTTTTTTTACTTATAGTCTTATTTTCACAATAGCACAATCATCATAATTCTCACATATGAGTTTGAAATATTAATATTAAATATCAACATCAATTTAATAATAGTTCAGATAATAGAACACAATGATTAATTTAGATAGATATATAAGATACACAAAGGGAATTGCAACATAACCATATAGAAATCCATAGAGCTGTAATTGAGATGGATGTCTCAGCGTGATTATTATGCCTTAATAAACTTCAATATCAGATACTTTATATATGGTTTACAAATGATATATGTATTCATCACTGTATGATGGACTCTGAATGGGCATGTATTTAATATACCATATTCCAGAATTTATTAAACCGTAAAAACATCGGGTTAGTGCTGACAACTGATTATAGCAATTTAGGGTAAATCTGCACATCCCGGTGAACATGCTGGTCACATGATCGGAGAGACGAAACCACTGGGGAACAATACACGTCATAGGGAATCGTGGCAATGATTGGCTCTGAAAGTCCGTGTGTCGGTACAAATTTCGGAGCTGGGAGGCAATCTGGTCAGCCTCAGAAGAAGCATTTGCGAAACGTGCGTCAGGCCTCCCTGCGCACAACGGCGTCCGCTATTACTTAATGCCGGGGCAGTGAACTAAACATTGAACACACTCCCGGAGGGGAGAGACTATTTAGACAGATAAATGTGTATGTAGATAGCAATGTGCAATACAGCAGTCTAGCAAGATAGTGATTTAAGTGGATATTGAGACATCACACCCCTCGAAGGGTGTACTCACACAGACAGAAAGTGTGCTTAGACAGCCATGTCAGTGAATTAGTATACCAGTGTTTTAGGCTGATACTGAGATATCACACTCCTTGAAGAGTATTATTACACAGACAGAAAGTGTGTTTAAACAGCCAATTCAGCATATAACATATTTATTCAGGTGAAATACGTCCTAAATACAGTGTAACAACAGTAACTAACAGCTGTCTGTATTAACGAAAGCCGAACTCACTAAAGACAGCAACGATACTGACTACTGAGCTACGATCAGTGTGTATGACCTGTGCTGATAATAGAGGATAAACGCTGTGTAATCACATCTATTAATAGGAGACGAGCTTATTGGAGATAGCAACAATACTGACTACTGAGCTACGATCAGCGTGTATGACCTGTGTTGATAATAAAGGATAAATGCTGTGTAATCACATCCATTAATAGTAGCCGAGCACATGAGAGACAGTAACAATACTGACCACTGAGCTACGGTCAGAGTGTGTGTGACCTGTGCTGATAATAAAGGATAAATGCTATGTAATCATATCCACTAATGTAATCACATCCATTAATAGGAGCCTAGTTCATTAGAAACAGTAATAATACTGACTAATGTCAGTGCTTACGACCTGTGCTGATAATAAAGGATAAATGCTGTGTAATCACATCCATTAATAGGAGCCGAGCTCTTTAGAGACAGTAACAATACTGACTACTGAGCTACGGCCAGAGTGTGTGTGACCTGTGCTGATAATAAAAGATAAACGCTGTGTAATCACATTCATAGAAAGCTGTCTGTGCTGACAGGAATCAATCTCATCAAATTAATTACAACAGTGAAACACATGCGGGAATACACAAGTCACAACCAGCCTATGTGAAAGCATTGCAGACGAAGAACAGATACGTAAAATAATAACATCCATTAGACCTGCAGTACTATAAGAATATAATCAGTGTATAGAGAGACGGAATAATAGTGACTCTTACTACCTATTACTGTCAGCACACTATAGTATAAGATTTAACACATGATATAAACTCAATGTAACACCTTATATATAACTAGAGAAGAATGCGCACTGTGTCTCATGTCATAATAGCTGTTTGCATGAAAAGTATTCCTATTTGAAACTGTTACAGAATTGTAATACACGCAGCACTACATGAGTCATAGCAAGACTCTGCAACTGGGTTACCAATGAAGGGAATGGATACAGTATAACAACATCAATTAACAACTGTGTGTGCTAATAGAAGTCATTTCTGTGAGAAAGAGCTACATTATTGAAACTTTTCGAGCTATACATAAGCTACAATTAGACTGTGTCACATCTTACTGTCAATAAAGGACACACATTCTGTGTGATTATATATGTTAATAGGTATCTGTATAGAAAGGAACTAATCCCATAGAATTGATTACAATGAGGGGCCACATATGAGTCACAGTTAAACTGTGAAGGTCATAAAACTTTTAATCACTGTGATCCTCCAGTGATACAATTAAAGAGACCGATACTTTAGGGCTCTTTTCATGCACAGACTGACTTCTCAGAGATCAATACAAATGCTTCTCTTACACATGGACTGAGTGGCAGCTTATCCTGCTATATACGATCTATAACAGCTACACTGAAAATAAAGAGTATTAAACAACATATAAATAACCTCAAATAATCACACAATATGCCAACAAAGGCAATAAAGAATAAGATATAAACTGCTAGTATTTGTACATTTGCTTATCAATACGGAATAAGATACGAATCACTGCTGGAGATTATATAACGTCTACTAATCAATACGGAGAGACGTATAGATATTTGCATATTATATAAGCATACAGAACCTGCAGTCTAGCGGACGCCCTGTGCGCAGGAAGTCATATATTTTAAAATACTCTTTCTATCTTTTCATCTCTTTATATTTTACCCTATATTTCGCAATGGTTTTATTGATACAAATTAAAAGTTAATTTTTATTATTAGTAGTGTGCATCACAAAAAGGCAATTTTGTTTTTGTCTCTTTTGTATACATATTACCCTACTTTGCCTGTGGTAGCACCCCCCGGTGAAGACAATTCACATGAATAAAATTATAAATATTTAAGGGGGTTAGTTAGAAGAAATAGAAACGACTTGTGCGACCTTTCCTTTCTGTGTATAACCGTATCTCTTTGAGTGCTTGGCACTCTTTCTGGGTCAGCACAGTCCCACATTAACTCAGATCACTATAGTGTGAAGATACAATCTGAGCACATATTTGAAACTGTATAATTCATCTTATCTAGGAGCCAGGTTGCCCCCTAGATCCGATCTGTGCGATTTATTGGCTAAAATGGCCAATCCCAGGATAACAGAATCAAATGGAAGTGGTTTTAGTCTCAGCAAAGAACTAAATGATAGACAATCTAGACTACAAAATAATGTGGAAACACTTTTTGATACAGAGATGGCAAATGCTGATGTATCAGGAGGAGATTGGATGAATGATCTGTCTCAGTTGAAGCAATTACTGATTAAACAGACCAAAACATTTTGGAACAGACTGACATTTGAAAATTATGTTAAACTATCCATCACTCCGAGGGGCCTGAGGCCACGTGTTTTCCCATCCTTTGAATTGGCTACAGAAACACTAAAACAGGAATGGGAGAAAACCTTGACCACATGTTCCCTTAATCTGATCAACATTTTGATCAAACACGATGATGTGATGTTAGAGAGGTACAGACAAGAAATTACTGGCATAGGGGAGAAGCTGAAAAATTATGAGACTCTGGAGAAATTCCAGAGGATGTATGATAAGTACAAACTGGAGATAGATATTATTGAAAAGGAAGTCATTAGCAGGAAAAGGGGTAAGCTACAGAGGGACAAGAACGATTTTCTCTCTAAAACAGTCTATCGATGGAGTCACATTAAAAGGAGAAACGTGGCAGATAATTATGAAGGATACAGTACCTCTGAGATGGACTCATCAGAGAATGAATCCACTAGTGGACAGCCCTCTTATAGAAATCAACAAAAGGATTTTTTAGGGGTTACTCCAAGAGAAACCCGAGATATGATAGGACGCAATATAAGAGGATCAGAAGAGGTAAGAAAAGGAAAGAGAGGACCACGGGAATGGAGAGAAGACCGCAGGGAATACAGACATTACAGGAAATAACGGAGACTGATTCCTTAAGGATCATTAATTAAACCGATCATGTTCTCACATCTTCCCAGATTGAGGTTCTAAATAAGGGACTCTCTTTCTCACCTACTCAAACCTTCGATAGATTCAGCCTAGAGAAAGATCTAAATCTCTTTGCTAGGAAATTACTCCTAAAGAAATTTTTCGCCAAAAGAGAAAATCAAGAAAACCCGCACTCTAGCTCTCAGACTCTTACAAAGGAAGACACCGAAACTTTGGCTATACTGGAGGAACTGGAAAATGCACCATATGAATCACAAGATGATGTACATCATACTCCAGTATCAGTATCCCCAAGAAAAATCACATTGACAAGAAGATCCACCTTTTACCCAGATCCTGCCATCTGCCCACAAGTCAAGGTCTTTTTGGATCTTGTAAGCAAGGATTTAGATCATCTAGAAATTAAGAAGAAACATTCTAGATACCATCAGAATCTAAGCAATGAACAGAAGAAGGCTCTGAAGGAGATTCAGAGCTGGGATGATACCATTGTTAAACCCTCAGATAAAGGGGGAAATGTGGTTCTCTGGTCTCGTTATAATTACATAAAAGAACTGAATAAACAGCTAAACAATAAGCTATGTTATAAGAAACTTACCTTCAATCCTACAAATGACTTTCTAGAAATATACAAAAAAATGATACAGAGAGTGAAAGACAATGGAATTATCTCCAAGAAGGACTTTGATTTTTTAACAACAGAATTTCCTAGAGTGCCAACTCTATACCTCCTCCCGAAGATTCACAAAGATGAGAACAGCCCACCTGGCAGGCCCATTGTCTCTGGCATGGGAAGCCTGACAGAGAAGGCGAGCATCTTTGTGGATGCACATCTGAGGGACTATGTGACAAGTTTACCATCTTACGTAAGAGATACACCAGACGTCCTTAATAAAATCCAAGATGTGATCCTGGACACAGATGCCTACCTAATCACTTGTGATGTGGAAAGCTTGTATACAAGCATCAAGCATGAATATGGCATCCAGGCAGTAAGATATTTCTTAAGCATGGGTCATCCCTCAGATTTCAATGACTTTCTTCTAACACTTTTGCAGTTTGTACTGACGAAAAATTATTTTGTCTGCAACAACTATTTCTACCTCCAGGTGCAGGGCACAGCTATGGGCACAACGTGTGCCCCGACGTATGCTAACCTGTACCTGGGGTGGTGGGAGAGGGAGTACGTCTTTCGAGAAGAGAATGACATCTATACCACCCACATAATTATGTGGTTGAGATATATAGATGATCTCCTAATCATATGGGGAGGAGACGCACAAACTTTCAAAAACTTTATGGACAGTCTGAACTCAAATGACTTAAATTTGAGGCTCACCTATGAGATGGATAGAAAGAGGGTGAACTTTCTTGACATAACACTCACCTTAGAGGAAGATGGCCACCTATCATCAGACCTCTTCCGTAAAAAGACCTCAACAAACAGTATCCTGCACAATGACAGTTCCCATCATCCACCCGTTCTAAAAGGACTACCCAAGGGAGAATTCCTAAGGATGAGGAGGAACTGTTCTAAGGATGAAACTTTCTCAATGAGAGCACGTGAATTAGGGGGAAGATTGGAATCCCGAGGATACAGCAAAAATTCCATCAGACGTGCCCTACATGAGACCAAGAAATACACCAGAGATGAACTCCTAACACCTAAGAACATCCAAGGTGGAATGGAAAAGATCCGTTTTATAGGCACTTTTTGCCAGGAATAGAAAGATGTCCAAGGAATTCTGCAGACACATCTAAACGTACTACATACTGATCCAGATCTAGCTAAGACATTGGGAGAGCGTATTGACATCAGCTGGAGAAGATCCAGAAATTTGAAAGACATTCTGGTGGAAAGTCATCTGAGAACCCCGAAAACACCCCAAAAAAGAAAAGGGTCGTATCAATGCGGTGCATGCAAAGCCTGTACCGCAATGATACCTACAACCCAATATACAGATAAATTCAATAAGGTCTGGAGGATAGATGACTACATAAATTGTGACACATTGGCAGTAGTTTACAATTTAACATGCCCATGCAATAAAAGCTATATAGGCAAAACTAAGAGACCACTTAAAAGAAGGATTCTGGAACACATTGGCACCATCCGGAATGCCGAACGTGATCAAAGACTGGCAAGGAGCTTAACCCCTATAGCGCGTCACTTTTTGAAATGTCACCAATCCAACCCCAGGGGTTTGGTAGCCTTTGGTATGAAAAGGATTTCTCTTAATATCCGAGGGGGTGACGTGGATCGTGAATTATTGAAGCAAGAAACAAGGCTAATATTCCTGATGAACACCCTCAGACCCAACGGTTTAAATGAGGAGAACACATATACTGCCTTTTTAGAATAGAATGTTTAACTTCTTACTTGATAAGTTTTTACATTTGAGATAAGATTATCCCAAATGAACACCTCCAGACCCAAGATGGCCTAGTATAAGGAGACTACCTATAATGTCCCTTTAGAAGAAGATCCTGACAAATATACATCAGGCCATTGTGTTCAAGACATGACCTTTCCCTAGTGGGAATTTCCAGATAAGAACCCACATGTACCTATTAACGAGTGAATTAAGGAGGAATGGGTAACATAGGGAATATGGAGATACACATGCCCTGATAAGAACCTATCTATAATTATTGCCATATATATCAATTATTTTTATCAATGATATTTAAGACCTCCATTTCAGACATCATAGAGCAAAGAGTACAAGGATATGCAGAATAAATATACTTGATAAACAGTACCACCTTTGCAACAGAAGGTACAATATATTTTCCTCAATAGGTCCAAACCTATAGATAATTCTATATGGATAGAACTGTGCTCTATGAAAGATGAATAATAAATAATGATACATTCAATCGCAAAAGCCTATGGTATGGTGGATCAACCTATATGGTATTTTTGGCACTATTTAGGAATTGACAAAGTCATTACAATTACTATTCTATAAATATATAACTCATCATCATCTCACCTTTCAGTTTTAATCACGTGGTTTGCATCACATCACTTTTTTTTTTTCTTCACCAGAGTGTGGTTTATGAATTTTGGTCACATTAATAAAATTTTCCTCCCCCCTTTCTTTCCCCCTCTTCCCCCCCCCCTTTTTTTCACTGTCCATTAATGACAATATAAATATTAAATATAAAAAACTTTTTGTCACAATAGCACAATTGAATCACATAAGAATCTCGAGAAGGAAATGGGATTCTACTCACTCATCTAAATCCACTTTTTTTACTTATAGTCTTATTTTCACAATAGCACAATCATCATAATTCTCACATATGAGTTTGAAATATTAATATTAAATATCAACATCGATTTAATAATAGTTCAGATAATAGAACACAATGATTAATTTAGATAGATATATAAGATACACAAAGGGAATTGCAACATAACCATATAGAAATCCATAGAGCTGTAATTGAGATGGATGTCTCAGCGTGATTATTATGCCTTAATAAACTTCAATATCAGATACTTTATATATGGTTTACAAATGATATATGTATTCATCACTGTATGATGGACTCTGAATGGGCATGTATTTAATATACCATATTCCAGAATTTATTAAACCGTAAAAACATCGGGTTAGTGCTGACAACTGATTATAGCAATTTAGGGTAAATCTGCACATCCCGGTGAACATGCTGGTCACATGATCGGAGAGACGAAACCACTGGGGAACAATACACGTCATAGGGAATCGTGGCAATGATTGGCTCTGAAAGTCCGTGTGTCGGTACAAATTTCGGAGCTGGGAGGCAATCTGGTCAGCCTCAGAAGAAGCATTTGCGAAACGTGCGTCAGGCCTCCCTGCGCACAACGGCGTCCGCTATTACTTAATGCCGGGGCAGTGAACTAAACATTGAACACACTCCCGGAGGGGAGAGACTATTTAGACAGATAAATGTGTATGTAGATAGCAATGTGCAATACAGCAGTCTAGCAAGATAGTGATTTAAGTGGATATTGAGACATCACACCCCTCGAAGGGTGTACTCACACAGACAGAAAGTGTGCTTAGACAGCCATGTCAGTGAATTAGTATACCAGTGTTTTAGGCTGATACTGAGATATCACACTCCTTGAAGAGTATTATTACACAGACAGAAAGTGTGTTTAAACAGCCAATTCAGCATATAACATATTTATTCAGGTGAAATACATCCTAAATACAGTGTAACAACAGTAACTAACAGCTGTCTGTATTAACGAAAGCCGAACTCACTAAAGACAGCAACGATACTGACTACTGAGCTACGATCAGTGTGTATGACCTGTGCTGATAATAGAGGATAAACGCTGTGTAATCACATCTATTAATAGGAGACGAGCTTATTGGAGATAGCAACAATACTGACTACTGAGCTACGATCAGCGTGTATGACCTGTGTTGATAATAAAGGATAAATGCTGTGTAATCACATCCATTAATAGTAGCCGAGCACATGAGAGACAGTAACAATACTGACCACTGAGCTACGGTCAGAGTGTGTGTGACCTGTGCTGATAATAAAGGATAAATGCTATGTAATCATATCCACTAATGTAATCACATCCATTAATAGGAGCCTAGTTCATTAGAAACAGTAATAATACTGACTAATGTCAGTGCTTACGACCTGTGCTGATAATAAAGGATAAATGCTGTGTAATCACATCCATTAATAGGAGCCGAGCTCTTTAGAGACAGTAACAATACTGACTACTGAGCTACGGCCAGAGTGTGTGTGACCTGTGCTGATAATAAAAGATAAACGCTGTGTAATCACATTCATAGAAAGCTGTCTGTGCTGACAGGAATCAATCTCATCAAATTAATTACAACAGTGAAACACATGCGGGAATACACAAGTCACAACCAGCCTATGTGAAAGCATTGCAGACGAAGAACAGATACGTAAAATAATAACATCCATTAGACCTGCAGTACTATAAGAATATAATCAGTGTATAGAGAGACGGAATAATAGTGACTCTTACTACCTATTACTGTCAGCACACTATAGTATAAGATTTAACACATGATATAAACTCAATGTAACACCTTATATATAACTAGAGAAGAATGCGCACTGTGTCTCATGTCATAATAGCTGTTTGCATGAAAAGTATTCCTATTTGAAACTGTTACAGAATTGTAATACACGCAGCACTACATGAGTCATAGCAAGACTCTGCAACTGGGTTACCAATGAAGGGAATGGATACAGTATAACAACATCAATTAACAACTGTGTGTGCTAATAGAAGTCATTTCTGTGAGAAAGAGCTACATTATTGAAACTTTTCGAGCTATACATAAGCTACAATTAGACTGTGTCACATCTTACTGTCAATAAAGGACACACATTCTGTGTGATTATATATGTTAATAGGTATCTGTATAGAAAGGAACTAATCCCATAGAATTGATTACAATGAGGGGCCACATATGAGTCACAGTTAAACTGTGAAGGTCATAAAACTTTTAATCACTGTGATCCTCCAGTGATACAATTAAAGAGACCGATACTTTAGGGCTCTTTTCATGCACAGACTGACTTCTCAGAGATCAATACAAATGCTTCTCTTACACATGGACTGAGTGGCAGCTTATCCTGCTATATACGATCTATAACAGCTACACTGAAAATAAAGAGTATTAAACAACATATAAATAACCTCAAATAATCACACAATATGCCAACAAAGGCAATAAAGAATAAGATATAAACTGCTAGTATTTGTACATTTGCTTATCAATACGGAATAAGATACGAATCACTGCTGGAGATTATATAACGTCTACTAATCAATACGGAGAGACGTATAGATATTTGCATATTATATAAGCATACAGAACCTGCAGTCTAGCGGACGCCCTGTGCGCAGGAAGTCATATATTTTAAAATACTCTTTCTATCTTTTCATCTCTTTATATTTTACCCTATATTTCGCAATGGTTTTATTGATACAAATTAAAAGTTAATTTTTATTATTAGTAGTGTGCATCACAAAAAGGCAATTTTGTTTTTGTCTCTTTTGTATACATATTACCCTACTTTGCCTGTGGTAGCACCCCCCGGTGAAGACAATTCACATGAATAAAATTATAAATATTTAAGGGGGTTAGTTAGAAGAAATAGAAACGACTTGTGCGACCTTTCCTTTCTGTGTATAACCGTATCTCTTTGAGTGCTTGGCACTCTTTCTGGGTCAGCACAGTCCCACATTAACTCAGATCACTATAGTGTGAAGATACAATCTGAGCACATATTTGAAACTGTATAATTCATCTTATCTAGGAGCCAGGTTGCCCCCTAGATCCGATCTGTGCGATTTATTGGCTAAAATGGCCAATCCCAGGATAACAGAATCAAATGGAAGTGGTTTTAGTCTCAGCAAAGAACTAAATGATAGACAATCTAGACTACAAAATAATGTGGAAACACTTTTTGATACAGAGATGGCAAATGCTGATGTATCAGGAGGAGATTGGATGAATGATCTGTCTCAGTTGAAGCAATTACTGATTAAACAGACCAAAACATTTTGGAACAGACTGACATTTGAAAATTATGTTAAACTATCCATCACTCCGAGGGGCCTGAGGCCACGTGTTTTCCCATCCTTTGAATTGGCTACAGAAACACTAAAACAGGAATGGGAGAAAACCTTGACCACATGTTCCCTTAATCTGATCAACATTTTGATCAAACACGATGATGTGATGTTAGAGAGGTACAGACAAGAAATTACTGGCATAGGGGAGAAGCTGAAAAATTATGAGACTCTGGAGAAATTCCAGAGGATGTATGATAAGTACAAACTGGAGATAGATATTATTGAAAAGGAAGTCATTAGCAGGAAAAGGGGTAAGCTACAGAGGGACAAGAACGATTTTCTCTCTAAAACAGTCTATCGATGGAGTCACATTAAAAGGAGAAACGTGGCAGATAATTATGAAGGATACAGTACCTCTGAGATGGACTCATCAGAGAATGAATCCACTAGTGGACAGCCCTCTTATAGAAATCAACAAAAGGATTTTTTAGGGGTTACTCCAAGAGAAACCCGAGATATGATAGGACGCAATATAAGAGGATCAGAAGAGGTAAGAAAAGGAAAGAGAGGACCACGGGAAAGGAGAGAAGACCGCAGGGAATACAGACGTTACAGGAAATAACGGAGACTGATTCCTTAAGGATCATTAATTAAACCGATCATGTTCTCACATCTTCCCAGATTGAGGTTCTAAATAAGGGACTCTCTTTCTCACCTACTCAAACCTTCGATAGATTCAGCCTAGAGAAAGATCTAAATCTCTTTGCTAGGAAATTACTCCTAAAGAAATTTTTCGCCAAAAGAGAAAATCAAGAAAACCCGCACTCTAGCTCTCAGACTCTTACAAAGGAAGACACCGAAACTTTGGCTATACTGGAGGAACTGGAAAATGCACCATATGAATCACAAGATGATGTACATCATACTCCAGTATCAGTATCCCCAAGAAAAATCACATTGACAAGAAGATCCACCTTTTACCCAGATCCTGCCATCTGCCCACAAGTCAAGGTCTTTTTGGATCTTGTAAGCAAGGATTTAGATCATCTAGAAATTAAGAAGAAACATTCTAGATACCATCAGAATCTAAGCAATGAACAGAAGAAGGCTCTGAAGGAGATTCAGAGCTGGGATGATACCATTGTTAAACCCTCAGATAAAGGGGGAAATGTGGTTCTCTGGTCTCGTTATAATTACATAAAAGAACTGAATAAACAGCTAAACAATAAGCTATGTTATAAGAAACTTACCTTCAATCCTACAAATGACTTTCTAGAAATATACAAAAAAATGATACAGAGAGTGAAAGACAATGGAATTATCTCCAAGAAGGACTTTGATTTTTTAACAACAGAATTTCCTAGAGTGCCAACTCTATACCTCCTCCCGAAGATTCACAAAGATGAGAACAGCCCACCTGGCAGGCCCATTGTCTCTGGCATGGGAAGCCTGACAGAGAAGGCGAGCATCTTTGTGGATGCACATCTGAGGGACTATGTGACAAGTTTACCATCTTACGTAAGAGATACACCAGACGTCCTTAATAAAATCCAAGATGTGATCCTGGACACAGATGCCTACCTAATCACTTGTGATGTGGAAAGCTTGTATACAAGCATCAAGCATGAATATGGCATCCAGGCAGTAAGATATTTCTTAAGCATGGGTCATCCCTCAGATTTCAATGACTTTCTTCTAACACTTTTGCAGTTTGTACTGACGAAAAATTATTTTGTCTGCAACAACTATTTCTACCTCCAGGTGCAGGGCACAGCTATGGGCACAACGTGTGCCCCGACGTATGCTAACCTGTACCTGGGGTGGTGGGAGAGGGAGTACGTCTTTCGAGAAGAGAATGACATCTATACCACCCACATAATTATGTGGTTGAGATATATAGATGATCTCCTAATCATATGGGGAGGAGACGCACAAACTTTCAAAAACTTTATGGACAGTCTGAACTCAAATGACTTAAATTTGAGGCTCACCTATGAGATGGATAGAAAGAGGGTGAACTTTCTTGACATAACACTCACCTTAGAGGAAGATGGCCACCTATCATCAGACCTCTTCCGTAAAAAGACCTCAACAAACAGTATCCTGCACAATGACAGTTCCCATCATCCACCCGTTCTAAAAGGACTACCCAAGGGAGAATTCCTAAGGATGAGGAGGAACTGTTCTAAGGATGAAACTTTCTCAATGAGAGCACGTGAATTAGGGGGAAGATTGGAATCCCGAGGATACAGCAAAAATTCCATCAGACGTGCCCTACATGAGACCAAGAAATACACCAGAGATGAACTCCTAACACCTAAGAACATCCAAGGTGGAATGGAAAAGATCCGTTTTATAGGCACTTTTTGCCAGGAATAGAAAGATGTCCAAGGAATTCTGCAGACACATCTAAACGTACTACATACTGATCCAGATCTAGCTAAGACATTGGGAGAGCGTATTGACATCAGCTGGAGAAGATCCAGAAATTTGAAAGACATTCTGGTGGAAAGTCATCTGAGAACCCCGAAAACACCCCAAAAAAGAAAAGGGTCGTATCAATGCGGTGCATGCAAAGCCTGTACCGCAATGATACCTACAACCCAATATACAGATAAATTCAATAAGGTCTGGAGGATAGATGACTACATAAATTGTGACACATTGGCAGTAGTTTACAATTTAACATGCCCATGCAATAAAAGCTATATAGGCAAAACTAAGAGACCACTTAAAAGAAGGATTCTGGAACACATTGGCACCATCCGGAATGCCGAACGTGATCAAAGACTGGCAAGGAGCTTAACCCCTATAGCGCGTCACTTTTTGAAATGTCACCAATCCAACCCCAGGGGTTTGGTAGCCTTTGGTATGAAAAGGATTTCTCTTAATATCCGAGGGGGTGACGTGGATCGTGAATTATTGAAGCAAGAAACAAGGCTAATATTCCTGATGAACACCCTCAGACCCAACGGTTTAAATGAGGAGAACACATATACTGCCTTTTTAGAATAGAATGTTTAACTTCTTACTTGATAAGTTTTTACATTTGAGATAAGATTATCCCAAATGAACACCTCCAGACCCAAGATGGCCTAGTATAAGGAGACTACCTATAATGTCCCTTTAGAAGAAGATCCTGACAAATATACATCAGGCCATTGTGTTCAAGACATGACCTTTCCCTAGTGGGAATTTCCAGATAAGAACCCACATGTACCTATTAACGAGTGAATTAAGGAGGAATGGGTAACATAGGGAATATGGAGATACACATGCCCTGATAAGAACCTATCTATAATTATTGCCATATATATCAATTATTTTTATCAATGATATTTAAGACCTCCATTTCAGACATCATAGAGCAAAGAGTACAAGGATATGCAGAATAAATATACTTGATAAACAGTACCACCTTTGCAACAGAAGGTACAATATATTTTCCTCAATAGGTCCAAACCTATAGATAATTCTATATGGATAGAACTGTGCTCTATGAAAGATGAATAATAAATAATGATACATTCAATCGCAAAAGCCTATGGTATGGTGGATCAACCTATATGGTATTTTTGGCACTATTTAGGAATTGACAAAGTCATTACAATTACTATTCTATAAATATATAACTCATCATCATCTCACCTTTCAGTTTTAATCACGTGGTTTGCATCACATCACTTTTTTTTTTTCTTCACCAGAGTGTGGTTTATGAATTTTGGTCACATTAATAAAATTTTCCTCCCCCCTTTCTTTCCCCCTCTTCCCCCCCCCCCTTTTTTTCACTGTCCATTAATGACAATATAAATATTAAATATAAAAAACTTTTTGTCACAATAGCACAATTGAATCACATAAGAATCTCGAGAAGGAAATGGGATTCTACTCACTCATCTAAATCCACTTTTTTTACTTATAGTCTTATTTTCACAATAGCACAATCATCATAATTCTCACATATGAGTTTGAAATATTAATATTAAATATCAACATCGATTTAATAATAGTTCAGATAATAGAACACAATGATTAATTTAGATAGATATATAAGATACACAAAGGGAATTGCAACATAACCATATAGAAATCCATAGAGCTGTAATTGAGATGGATGTCTCAGCGTGATTATTATGCCTTAATAAACTTCAATATCAGATACTTTATATATGGTTTACAAATGATATATGTATTCATCACTGTATGATGGACTCTGAATGGGCATGTATTTAATATACCATATTCCAGAATTTATTAAACCGTAAAAACATCGGGTTAGTGCTGACAACTGATTATAGCAATTTAGGGTAAATCTGCACATCCCGGTGAACATGCTGGTCACATGATCGGAGAGACGAAACCACTGGGGAACAATACACGTCATAGGGAATCGTGGCAATGATTGGCTCTGAAAGTCCGTGTGTCGGTACAAATTTCGGAGCTGGGAGGCAATCTGGTCAGCCTCAGAAGAAGCATTTGCGAAACGTGCGTCAGGCCTCCCTGCGCACAACGGCGTCCGCTATTACTTAATGCCGGGGCAGTGAACTAAACATTGAACACACTCCCGGAGGGGAGAGACTATTTAGACAGATAAATGTGTATGTAGATAGCAATGTGCAATACAGCAGTCTAGCAAGATAGTGATTTAAGTGGATATTGAGACATCACACCCCTCGAAGGGTGTACTCACACAGACAGAAAGTGTGCTTAGACAGCCATGTCAGTGAATTAGTATACCAGTGTTTTAGGCTGATACTGAGATATCACACTCCTTGAAGAGTATTATTACACAGACAGAAAGTGTGTTTAAACAGCCAATTCAGCATATAACATATTTATTCAGGTGAAATACGTCCTAAATACAGTGTAACAACAGTAACTAACAGCTGTCTGTATTAACGAAAGCCGAACTCACTAAAGACAGCAACGATACTGACTACTGAGCTACGATCAGTGTGTATGACCTGTGCTGATAATAGAGGATAAACGCTGTGTAATCACATCTATTAATAGGAGACGAGCTTATTGGAGATAGCAACAATACTGACTACTGAGCTACGATCAGCGTGTATGACCTGTGTTGATAATAAAGGATAAATGCTGTGTAATCACATCCATTAATAGTAGCCGAGCACATGAGAGACAGTAACAATACTGACCACTGAGCTACGGTCAGAGTGTGTGTGACCTGTGCTGATAATAAAGGATAAATGCTATGTAATCATATCCACTAATGTAATCACATCCATTAATAGGAGCCTAGTTCATTAGAAACAGTAATAATACTGACTAATGTCAGTGCTTACGACCTGTGCTGATAATAAAGGATAAATGCTGTGTAATCACATCCATTAATAGGAGCCGAGCTCTTTAGAGACAGTAACAATACTGACTACTGAGCTACGGCCAGAGTGTGTGTGACCTGTGCTGATAATAAAAGATAAACGCTGTGTAATCACATTCATAGAAAGCTGTCTGTGCTGACAGGAATCAATCTCATCAAATTAATTACAACAGTGAAACACATGCGGGAATACACAAGTCACAACCAGCCTATGTGAAAGCATTGCAGACGAAGAACAGATACGTAAAATAATAACATCCATTAGACCTGCAGTACTATAAGAATATAATCAGTGTATAGAGAGACGGAATAATAGTGACTCTTACTACCTATTACTGTCAGCACACTATAGTATAAGATTTAACACATGATATAAACTCAATGTAACACCTTATATATAACTAGAGAAGAATGCGCACTGTGTCTCATGTCATAATAGCTGTTTGCATGAAAAGTATTCCTATTTGAAACTGTTACAGAATTGTAATACACGCAGCACTACATGAGTCATAGCAAGACTCTGCAACTGGGTTACCAATGAAGGGAATGGATACAGTATAACAACATCAATTAACAACTGTGTGTGCTAATAGAAGTCATTTCTGTGAGAAAGAGCTACATTATTGAAACTTTTCGAGCTATACATAAGCTACAATTAGACTGTGTCACATCTTACTGTCAATAAAGGACACACATTCTGTGTGATTATATATGTTAATAGGTATCTGTATAGAAAGGAACTAATCCCATAGAATTGATTACAATGA
>NW_026969293.1:0-46440 GCF_028390025.1 Pseudophryne corroboree
AATGTGCTATATGTGACAGTGCTGGGCTCCTCTATACTGTCCTGTCACCTATAGACATGTGTTACCATACAGCTCTCCCTGTAATACACTGTAATGTGCTATATGTGACAGTGCTGGGATCCTCTATACTGTCCTGTCACATATAGACCTGTGTTCCCATACAGCTCTCCCTGTAATACACTGTAATGTGCTATATGTGATAGTGCTGGGATCCTCTATACTGTCCTGTCACATATAGACCTGTGTTCCCATACAGCTCTCCTCCCTGTAATACACTGTAATGTGCTATATGTGACAGTGCTGGGCTCCTCTATACTGTCCTGTCACATATAGACCTGTGTTCCCATACAGCTCTCCTCCCTGTAATACACTGTAATGTGCTATATGTGACAGTGCTGGGATCCTCTATACTGTCCTGTCACATATAGACCTGTGTTCCCATACAGCTCTCCTCCTTGTAATACACTGTAATGTGCTATATGTGACAGTGCTGGGATCCTCTACACTGTCCTGTCACATATAGACCTGTGTTCCCATACAGCTCTCCTGCCTGTAATACACTGTAATGTGCTATATGTTACAGTGCTGGGATCATCTATACTGTCCTGTCACCTATACACCTGTGTTCCCATACAGCTCTCCTCCCTGTAATACAGTGTAATGTGCTATATGTGACAGTGCTGGGATCCTCTATACTGTCCTGTCACATATAGACCTGTGTTCCCATACATCTCTCCTCCCTGTAATACACTGTAATGTGCTATATGTGACAGTGCTGGGATCCTCTATACTGTCCTGTCACATATAGACATGTGTTACCATACAGCTCTCCTCCCTGTAATACACTGTAATGTGCTATATGTGACAGTGCTGGTATCCTCTATACTGTCCTGTCACATATAGACCTGTGTTCCCATACAGCTCTCCTCCCTGTAATACACTGTAATGTGCTATATGTGACAGTGCTGGGATCCTCTATACTGTCCTGTCACATATAGACCTGTGTTCCCATACAGCTCTCCTCCCTGTAATACACTGTAATGTGCAATATGTGACAGTGCTGGGATCCTCTATACTGTCCTGTCACATATAGACCCGTGTTACCATACAGCTCTCCTCCCTATAATACACTGTAATGTGCTATATGTGACAGTGCTGGGATCCTCTATACTGTCCTGTCACATAGACCGTGTCACCATACAGCTCTCCTCCCTGTAATACACTGTAATGTGCTATATGTGACAGTGCTGGGATCCTCTATACTGTCCTGTCACATATAGACCCGTGTTCCCATACAGCTCTCCTCCCTGTAATACACTGTAATGTGCTATATGTGACAGTGCTGGGCTCCTCTATACTGCCCTGTCACATATAGACATGTGTTCCCATACAGCTCTCCTCCCTGTAATACACTATAATGTGCTATATGTGACAGTTCTGGGATCCTCTATACTGTCCTGTCACCTATAGACCTGTGTTCCCATACAGCTCTCCTCCCTGTAATACAGTGTAATGTGCTATATGTGACAGTGCTGGGATCCTCTATACTGTCCTGTCACATATAGACATGTGTTCCCATACAGCTCTCCTCCCTGTAATACACTGTAATGTGCTATATGTGACAGTGTTGGGCTCCTCTATACTGTCCTGTCACATATAGACCTGTGTTCCCATACAGCTCTCCTCCCTGTAATACACTGTAATGTGCTATATGTGACAGTGCTGGGATCCTCTATACTGTCCTGTCACATATAGACCTGTGTTCCCATACAGCTCTCCTCCCTGTAATACACTGTAATGTGCTATATGTGACAGTGCTGGGATCCTCTATACTGTCCTGTCACATATAGACCCGTGTTCCCATACAGCTCCTCCCTGTAATACACTGTAATGTGCTATATGTAACATTCCTGGGATTCTCTATACTGTCCTGTCTCATGTAGACCTGTGTTCCCATACAGCTCTCCTCCATGTAATACACTGTAATGTGCTATATGTGACAGTGCTGGGATCCTCTATACTGTCCTGTCACATATAGACCTGTGTTACCATACAGCTCTCCTCCCTGTAATACACTGTAATGTGCTATATGTGACAGTGCTGGGCTCCTCTATACTGTCCTTTCACATATAGACCTGTGTTCCCATACAGCTCTCCTCCCTGTAATACACTGTAATGTGCTATATGTGACAATGCTGGGATCATCTATACTGTCCTGTCAAATATAGACCTGTGTTCCCATACGGCTCTCCTCCCTGTAATACACTGTAATGTGCTATATGTGACAGTGCTGGGATCCTCTATACTGTCCTGTCACATATAGACCCGTGTTCCCATACATCTCTCCCTGTAATACACTGTAATGTGCTATATGTGACAGTGCTGGGATCATCTACACTGTCCTGTCACATATAGACCTGTGTTCCCATACAGCTCTCCTCCCTGTAATACACTGTAATGTGCTATATGTGACAGTGCTGGGATCCTCTATACTGTCCTGTCACATATAGACCTGTGTTCCCATACAGCTCCTCCCTGTAATACACTGTAATGTGCTATATGTGACAGTGCTGGGATCCTCTATACTGTCCTGTCACATATAGACCCATGTTCCCATACAGCTCCTCCCTGTAATACACTGTAATGTGCTATATGTAACATTCCTGGGATTCTCTATACTGTCCTGTCACATATAGACCTGTGTTCCCATACAGCTCTCCTCCATGTAATACACTGTAATGTGCTATATGTGACAGTGCTGGGATCCTCTACACTGTCCTGTCACATATAGACCTGTGTTCCCATACAGCTCTCCTCCCTGTAATACACTGTAATGTGCTATATGTGACAGTGCTGGGCTCCTCTATACTGTCCTGTCACATATAGACCTGTGTTCCCATACAGCTCTCCTCCCTGTAATACACTGTAATGTGCTATATGTGACAGTGCTGGGATCATCTATACTGTCCTGTCACATATAGACCTGTGTTCCCATACGGCTCTCCTCCCTGTAATACACTGTAATGTGCTATATGTGACAGTGCTGGGATCCTCTATACTGTCCTGTCACATATAGACCCGTGTTCCCATACTGCTCTCCTCCCTGTAATACACTGTAATGTGCTATATGTGACAGTGCTTGGATCCTCTATACTGTCCTGTCATATATAGCTCTGTGTTTCCATACAGCTCTCCTCCCTGTAATACACTGTAATGTGCTATATGTGACAGTGCTGGGCTCCTCTATACTGTCCTGTCACATATAGACCTGTGTTCCCATACACCTCTCCTCCCTGTAATACAGTGTAATGTGCTATATGTGACAGTGCTTGGATCCTCTATACTGTCCTGTCACATATAGCCCTGTGTTTCCATACAGCTCTCCTCCCTGTAATACACTGTAATGTGCTATATGTAACAGTGCTGGGATTCTCTATACTGTCCTGTCACATATAGACCTGTGTTCCCATACAGCTCTCCTCCCTGTAATACAGTGTAATGTGCTATATGTGACAGTGCTGGGATCCTCTATACTGTCCTGTCACATATAGACCTGTGTTCCCATACATCTCTCCTCCCAGTAATACACTGTAATGTGCTATATGTGACAGTGCTGGGATCCTCTATACTGTCCTGTCACATATAGACCTGTGTTCCCATACAGCTCTCCTCCCTGTAATACACTGTAATGTGCTATATGTGACAGTGCTGGGCTCCTCTATACTGTCCTGTCACATATAGACCTGTGTTCCCATACAGCTCTCCTCCTTGTAATACACTGTAATGTGCTATATGTGACAGTGCTGGGATCCTCTATACTGTCCTGTCACATATAGATCTGTGTTCCCATACAGCTCTCCTCCCTGTAATACACTGTAATGTGCTATATGTGACAGTGCTGGTATCCTATATACTGTCCTGTCACCTATAGAGCTGTGTTCCCATACAGCTCTCCTCCCTGTAATACACTGTAATGTGCTATATGTGACAGTGCTGGGATCCTCTATACTGCCCTGTCACATATAGACCTGTGTTCCCATACAGCTCTCCTCCCTGTAATACACTGTAATGTGCAATATGTGACAGTGCTGGGATCCTCTATACTGTCCTGTCACATATAGACCTGTGTTCCCATACAGCTCTCCTCCCTGTAATACACTGTAATGTGCTATATGTGACAGTGCTGGGATCCTCTATACTGTCCTGTCACATATAGACCTGTGTTCCCATACAGCTCTCCTCCCTGTAATACACTGTAATGTGCAATATGTGACAGTGCTGGGATCCTCTATACTGTCCTGTCACATATAGACCTGTGTTCCCATACAGCTCTTCTCCCTGTAATACACTGTAATGTGCTATATGTGACAGTGCTGGGATCATCTATACTGTCCTGTCACCTATACACCTGTGTTCCCATACAGCTCTCCTCCCTGTAATACAGTGTAATGTGCTATATGTGACAGTGCTGGGATCCTCTATACTGTCCTGTCACATATAGACCTGTGTTCCCATACATCTCTCCTCCCTGTAATACACTGTAATGTGCTATATGTGACAGTGCTGGGATCCTCTATACTGTCCTGTCACATATAGACATGTGTTACCATACAGCTCTCCTCCCTGTAATACACTGTAATGTGCTATATGTGACCGTGCTGGTATCCTCTATACTGTCCTGTCACATATAGACCTGTGTTCCCATACAGCTCTCCTCCCTGTAATACACTGTAATGTGCTATATGTGACAGTGCTGGGATCCTCTATACTGTCCTGTCACATATAGACCTGTGTTCCCATACAGCTATCCTCCCTGTAATACACTGTAATGTGCAATATGTGACAGTGCTGGGATCTTCTATACTGTCCTGTCACATATAGACCCGTGTTACCATACAGCTCTCCTCCCTATAATACACTGTAATGTGCTATATGTGACAGTGCTGGGATCCTCTATACTGTCCTGTCACATAGACCGTGTCACCATACAGCTCTCCTCCCTGTAATACACTGTAATGTGCTATATGTGACAGTGCTGGGATCCTCTATACTGTCCTGTCACATATAGACCCGTGTTCCCATACAGCTCTCCTCCCTGTAATACACTGTAATGTGCTATATGTGACAGTGCTGGGCTCCTCTATACTGTCCTGTCACATATAGACATGTGTTCCCATACAGCTCTCCTCCCTGTAATACACTGTAATGTGCTATATGTGACAGCGCTGGGATCCTCTATACTGTCCTGTCACATATAGACCTGTGTTCCCATACATCTCTCCTCCCTGTAATACACTGTAATGTGCTATATGTGACAGTGCTGGGATCCTCTATACTGTACTGTCACATATAGACCTGTGTTCCCATGCAGCTCTCCCTGTAATACACTGTAATGTGCTATATGTGACAGTGCTGGGATCCTCTATACTGTCCTGTCACATATAGACCCGTGTTCCCATACAGCTCCTCCCTGTAATACACTGTAATGTGCTATATGTAACATTCCTGGGATTCTCTATACTGTCCTGTCTCATGTAGACCTGTGTTCCCATACAGCTCTCCTCCATGTAATACACTGTAATGTGCTATATGTGACAGTGCTGGGATCCTCTATACTGTCCTGTCACATATAGACCTGTGTTACCATACAGCTCTCCTCCCTGTAATACACTGTAATGTGCTATATGTGACAGTGCTGGGCTCCTCTATACTGTCCTTTCACATATAGACCTGTGTTCCCATACGGCTCTCCTCCCTGTAATACACTGTAATGTGCTATATGTGACAGTGCTGGGATCCTCTATACTGTCCTGTCACATATAGACCCGTGTTCCCATACATCTCTCCCTGTAATACACTGTAATGTGCTATATGTGACAGTGCTGGGATCCTCTACACTGTCCTGTCACATATAGACCTGTGTTCCCATACAGCTCTCCTCCCTGTAATACACTGTAATGTGCTATATGTGACAGTGCTGGGATCCTCTATACTGTCCTGTCACATATAGACCTGTGTTCCCATACAGCTCCTCCCTGTAATACACTGTAATGTGCTATATGTGACAGTGCTGGGATCCTCTATACTGTCATGTCACATATAGACCTGTGTTACCATACAGCTCTCCTCCCTGTAATGCACTGTAATGTGCTATATGTGACAGTGCTGGGATCCTCTATACTGTCCTGTCACATATATACCTGTGTTCCCATACAGCTCTCCTCCCTGTAATACACTGTAATGTGCTATATGTGACTGTGCTGGGATCCTCTATACTGTCCTGTCACATATAGACCCCGTGTTCCCATACAGCTCTCCTCCCTGTAATACACTGTAATGTGCTATATGTGACAGTGCTGGGATCCTCTATACTGTCCTGTCACATATAGACCCGTGTTCCCATACAGCTCTCCTCCCTGTAATACACTGTAATGTGCTATATGTGACAGTGCTGGGCTCCTCTATACTGTCCTGTCACATATAGACATGTGTTCCCATACAGCTCTCCTCCCTGTAATACACTGTAATGTGCTATATGTGACAGCGCTGGGATCCTCTATACTGTCCTGTCACATATAGACCTGTGTTCCCATACATCTCTCCTCCCTGTAATACACTGTAATGTGCTATATGTGACAGTGCTGGGATCCTCTATACTGTACTGTCACATATAGACCTGTGTTCCCATGCAGCTCTCCCTGTAATACACTGTAATGTGCTATATGTGACAGTGCTGGGATCCTCTATACTGTCCTGTCACATATAGACCCGTGTTCCCATACAGCTCCTCCCTGTAATACACTGTAATGTGCTATATGTAACATTCCTGGGATTCTCTATACTGTCCTGTCTCATGTAGACCTGTGTTCCCATACAGCTCTCCTCCATGTAATACACTGTAATGTGCTATATGTGACAGTGCTGGGATCCTCTATACTGTCCTGTCACATATAGACCTGTGTTACCATACAGCTCTCCTCCCTGTAATACACTGTAATGTGCTATATGTGACAGTGCTGGGCTCCTCTATACTGTCCTTTCACATATAGACCTGTGTTCCCATACGGCTCTCCTCCCTGTAATACACTGTAATGTGCTATATGTGACAGTGCTGGGATACTCTATACTGTCCTGTCACATATAGACCCGTGTTCCCATACATCTCTCCCTGTAATACACTGTAATGTGCTATATGTGACAGTGCTGGGATCCTCTACACTGTCCTGTCACATATAGACCTGTGTTCCCATACAGCTCTCCTCCCTGTAATACACTGTAATGTGCTATATGTGACAGTGCTGGGATCCTCTATACTGTCCTGTCACATATAGACCTGTGTTCCCATACAGCTCCTCCCTGTAATACACTGTAATGTGCTATATGTGACAGTGCTGGGATCCTCTATACTGTCATGTCACATATAGACCTGTGTTACCATACAGCTCTCCTCCCTGTAATGCACTGTAATGTGCTATATGTGACAGTGCTGGGATCCTCTATACTGTCCTGTCACATATATACCTGTGTTCCCATACAGCTCTCCTCCCTGTAATACACTGTAATGTGCTATATGTGACTGTGCTGGGATCCTCTATACTGTCCTGTCACATATAGACCCCGTGTTCCCATACAGCTCTACTCCCTGTAATACACTGTAATGTGCTATATGTGACAGTGCTAGGATCCTCTATACTGTCCTGTCACATATAGACATGTGTTCCCATACAGCTCTCCTCCCTGTAATACACTGTAATGTGATATATGTGACAGTGCTGGGATCCTCTATACTGTCCTGTCACATATAGACCTGTGTTCCCATACAGCTCTCCTCCCTGTAATACAGTGTAATGTGCTATATGCGACAGTGCTGGGATCCTCTATACTGTCCTGTCACATATAGACCCGTGTTCCCATACAGCTCCTCCCTGTAATACACTGTAATGTGCTATATGTGACAGTGCTGGGCTCCTCTATACTGTCCTGTCACATATAGACATGTGTTCCCATACAGCTCTCCTCCCTGTTATACACTGTAATGTGCTATATGTGACAGTGCTGGGCTCCTCTATACTGTCCTGTCACCTATAGACATGTGTTACCATACAGCTCTCCCTGTAATACACTGTAATGTGCTATATGTGACAGTGCTGGGATCCTCTATACTGTCCTGTCACATATAGACCCGGGTTCCCATACAGCTCCTCCCTGTAATACACTGTAATGTGCTATATGTGACAGTGCTGGGCTCCTCTATACTGTCCTGTCACATATAGACATGTGTTCCCATACAGCTCTCCTCCCTGTTATACACTGTAATGTGCTATATGTGACAGTGCTGGGCTCCTCTATACTGTCCTGTCACATATAGACCCGTGTTCCCATACAGCTCCTCCCTGTAATACACTGTAATGTGCTATATGTGACAGTGCTGGGCTCCTCTATACTGTCCTGTCACATATAGACATGTGTTCCCATACAGCTCTCCTCCCTGTTATACACTGTAATGTGCTATATGTGACAGTGCTGGGCTCCTCTATACTGTCCTGTCACCTATAGACATGTGTTACCATACAGCTCTCCCTGTAATACACTGTAATGTGCTATATGTGACAGTGCTGGGATCCTCTATACTGTCCTGTCACATATAGACCTGTGTTCCCATACAGCTCTCCTCCCTGTAATACACTGTAATGTGCTATATGTGACAGTGCTGGGCTCCTCTATACTGTCCTTTCACATATAGACCTGTGTTCCCATACAGCTCTCCTTCCTGTAATACACTGTAATGTGCTATATGTGACAATGCTGGGATAATCTATACTGTCCTGTCAAATATAGACCTGTGTTCCCATACGGCTCTCCTCCCTGTAATACACTGTAATGTGCTATATGTGACAGTGCTGGGATCCTCTATACTGTCCTGTCACATATAGACCCGTGTTCCCATACATCTCTCCATGTAATACACTGTAATGTGCTATATGTGACAGTGCTGGGATCCTCTACACTGTCCTGTCACATATAGACCTGTGTTCCCATACAGCTCTCCTCCCTGTAATACACTGTAATGTGCAATATGTGACAGTGCTGGGATCCTCTATACTGTCCTGTCACATATAGCCCATACATCTCTCCTCCCTGTAATACACTGTAATGTGCTATATGTGACAGTGCTGGGATCCTCTATAATGTCCTGTCACATATAGACCTGTGTTCCCATACAGCTCTCCTCCCTGTAATACACTGTAATGTGCTATATGTGACAGTGATGGGATCCTCTATACTGTCCTGTCATATATAGACATGTCCCCATACAGCTCTCCTCCCTGTAATACACTGTAATGTGATATATATGTGAGAGTGCTGGGATCCTCTACACTGTCCTGTCACATATAGATCTGTGTTCCCATACATCTCTCCCTGTAATACAGTGTAATGTGCTATATGTGACAGTGCTGGGATCCTCTATACTGTCCTGTCACATATAGACCTGTGTTCCCATACAGCTCTCCTCCCTGTAATACACTGTAATGTGCTATATGTGACAGTGCTGGATCCTCTATACTGTCCTGTCACATATAGACCTGTGTTCCCATACATCTCCTCCCTGTAATACACTGTAATGTGCTATATGTGACAGTGCTGGGCTCCTCTATACTGTCCTGTCACATATAGACATGTCCCCATACAGCTCTCCTCCCTGTAATACACTGTAATGTGATATATATGTGAAAGTGCTGGGATCCTCTACACTGTCCTGTCACATATAGACCTGTGTTCCCATACAGCTCTCCTCCCTGTAATACACTGTAATGTGCTATATGTGACAGTGCTGGGCTCCTCTATACTGTCCTGTCACATATAGACCTGTGTTCCCATACAGCTCTCCTCCCTGTAATACACTGTAATGTGCTATATGTGACAGTGCTGGGATCATCTATACTGTCCTGTCACATATAGACCTGTGTTCCCATACGGCTCTCCTCCCTGTAATACACTGTAATGTGCTATATGTGACAGTGCTGGGATCCTCTATACTGTCCTGTCACATATAGACCCGTGTTCCCATACTGCTCTCCTCCCTGTAATACACTGTAATGTGCTATATGTGACAGTGCTTGGATCCTCTATACTGTCCTGTCATATATAGCTCTGTGTTTCCATACAGCTCTCCTCCCTGTAATACACTGTAATGTGCTATATGTGACAGTGCTGGGCTCCTCTATACTGTCCTGTCACATATAGACCTGTGTTCCCATACACCTCTCCTCCCTGTAATACAGTGTAATGTGCTATATGTGACAGTGCTTGGATCCTCTATACTGTCCTGTCACATATAGCCCTGTGTTTCCATACAGCTCTCCTCCCTGTAATACACTGTAATGTGCTATATGTAACAGTGCTGGGATTCTCTATACTGTCCTGTCACATATAGACCTGTGTTCCCATACAGCTCTCCTCCCTGTAATACAGTGTAATGTGCTATATGTGACAGTGCTGGGATCCTCTATACTGTCCTGTCACATATAGACCTGTGTTCCCATACATCTCTCCTCCCAGTAATACACTGTAATGTGCTATATGTGACAGTGCTGGGATCCTCTATACTGTCCTGTCACCTATAGACATGTGTTACCATACAGCTCTCCCTGTAATACACTGTAATGTGCTATATGTGACAGTGCTTGGATCCTCTATACTGTCCTGTCATATATAGCTCTGTGTTTCCATACAGCTCTCCTCCCTGTAATACACTGTAATGTGCTATATGTGACAGTGCTGGGCTCCTCTATACTGTCCTGTCACATATAGACCTGTGTTCCCATACACCTCTCCTCCCTGTAATACAGTGTAATGTGCTATATGTGACAGTGCTTGGATCCTCTATACTGTCCTGTCACATATAGCCCTGTGTTTCCATACAGCTCTCCTCCCTGTAATACACTGTAATGTGCTATATGTAACAGTGCTGGGATTCTCTATACTGTCCTGTCACATATAGACCTGTGTTCCCATACAGCTCTCCTCCCTGTAATACAGTGTAATGTGCTATATGTGACAGTGCTGGGATCCTCTATACTGTCCTGTCACATATAGACCTGTGTTCCCATACATCTCTCCTCCCAGTAATACACTGTAATGTGCTATATGTGACAGTGCTGGGATCCTCTATACTGTCCTGTCACATATAGACCTGTGTTCCCATACAGCTCTCCTCCCTGTAATACACTGTAATGTGCTATATGTGACAGTGCTGGGCTCCTCTATACTGTCCTGTCACATATAGACCTGTGTTCCCATACAGCTCTCCTCCTTGTAATACACTGTAATGTGCTATATGTGACAGTGCTGGGATCCTCTATACTGTCCTGTCACATATAGATCTGTGTTCCCATACAGCTCTCCTCCCTGTAATACACTGTAATGTGCTATATGTGACAGTGCTGGTATCCTATATACTGTCCTGTCACCTATAGAGCTGTGTTCCCATACAGCTCTCCTCCCTGTAATACACTGTAATGTGCTATATGTGACAGTGCTGGGATCCTCTATACTGCCCTGTCACATATAGACCTGTGTTCCCATACAGCTCTCCTCCCTGTAATACACTGTAATGTGCAATATGTGACAGTGCTGGGATCCTCTATACTGTCCTGTCACATATAGACCTGTGTTCCCATACAGCTCTCCTCCCTGTAATACACTGTAATGTGCTATATGTGACAGTGCTGGGATCCTCTATACTGTCCTGTCACATATAGACCTGTGTTCCCATACAGCTCTCCTCCCTGTAATACACTGTAATGTGCAATATGTGACAGTGCTGGGATCCTCTATACTGTCCTGTCACATATAGACCTGTGTTCCCATACAGCTCTCCTCCCTGTAATACACTGTAATGTGCTATATGTGACAGTGCTGGGATCCTCTATACTGTCCTGTCACATATAGACATGTGTTACCATACAGCTCTCCTCCCTGTAATACACTGTAATGTGCTATATGTGACCGTGCTGGTATCCTCTATACTGTCCTGTCACATATAGACCTGTGTTCCCATACAGCTCTCCTCCCTGTAATACACTGTAATGTGCAATATGTGACAGTGCTGGGATCCTCTATACTGTCCTGTCACATATAGACCTGTGTTCCCATACAGCTCTCCTCCCTGTAATACACTGTAATGTGCTATATGTGACAGTGCTGGGATCCTCTATACTGTCCTGTCACATATAGACCTGTGTTCCCATACAGCTCTCCTCCCTGTAATACAGTGTAATGTGCTATATGTGACAGTGCTGGGATCCTCTATACTGTCCTGTCACATATAGACCTGTGTTCCCATACATCTCTCCTCCCTGTAATACACTGTAATGTGCTATATGTGACAGTGCTGGGATCCTCTATACTGTCCTGTCACATATAGACATGTGTTACCATACAGCTCTCCTCCCTGTAATACACTGTAATGTGCTATATGTGACCGTGCTGGTATCCTCTATACTGTCCTGTCACATATAGACCTGTGTTCCCATACAGCTCTCCTCCCTGTAATACACTGTAATGTGCTATATGTGACAGTGCTGGGATCCTCTATACTGTCCTGTCACATATAGACCTGTGTTCCCATACAGCTATCCTCCCTGTAATACACTGTAATGTGCAATATGTGACAGTGCTGGGATCTTCTATACTGTCCTGTCACATATAGACCCGTGTTACCATACAGCTCTCCTCCCTATAATACACTGTAATGTGCTATATGTGACAGTGCTGGGATCCTCTATACTGTCCTGTCACATAGACCGTGTCACCATACAGCTCTCCTCCCTGTAATACACTGTAATGTGCTATATGTGACAGTGCTGGGATCCTCTATACTGTCCTGTCACATATAGACCCGTGTTCCCATACAGCTCTCCTCCCTGTAATACACTGTAATGTGCTATATGTGACAGTGCTGGGCTCCTCTATACTGTCCTGTCACATATAGACATGTGTTCCCATACAGCTCTCCTCCCTGTAATACACTGTAATGTGCTATATGTGACAGCGCTGGGATCCTCTATACTGTCCTGTCACATATAGACCTGTGTTCCCATACATCTCTCCTCCCTGTAATACACTGTAATGTGCTATATGTGACAGTGCTGGGATCCTCTATACTGTACTGTCACATATAGACCTGTGTTCCCATGCAGCTCTCCCTGTAATACACTGTAATGTGCTATATGTGACAGTGCTGGGATCCTCTATACTGTCCTGTCACATATAGACCCGTGTTCCCATACAGCTCCTCCCTGTAATACACTGTAATGTGCTATATGTAACATTCCTGGGATTCTCTATACTGTCCTGTCTCATGTAGACCTGTGTTCCCATACAGCTCTCCTCCATGTAATACACTGTAATGTGCTATATGTGACAGTGCTGGGATCCTCTATACTGTCCTGTCACATATAGACCTGTGTTACCATACAGCTCTCCTCCCTGTAATACACTGTAATGTGCTATATGTGACAGTGCTGGGCTCCTCTATACTGTCCTTTCACATATAGACCTGTGTTCCCATACGGCTCTCCTCCCTGTAATACACTGTAATGTGCTATATGTGACAGTGCTGGGATCCTCTATACTGTCCTGTCACATATAGACCCGTGTTCCCATACATCTCTCCCTGTAATACACTGTAATGTGCTATATGTGACAGTGCTGGGATCCTCTACACTGTCCTGTCACATATAGACCTGTGTTCCCATACAGCTCTCCTCCCTGTAATACACTGTAATGTGCTATATGTGACAGTGCTGGGATCCTCTATACTGTCCTGTCACATATAGACCTGTGTTCCCATACAGCTCCTCCCTGTAATACACTGTAATGTGCTATATGTGACAGTGCTGGGATCCTCTATACTGTCATGTCACATATAGACCTGTGTTACCATACAGCTCTCCTCCCTGTAATGCACTGTAATGTGCTATATGTGACAGTGCTGGGATCCTCTATACTGTCCTGTCACATATATACCTGTGTTCCCATACAGCTCTCCTCCCTGTAATACACTGTAATGTGCTATATGTGACTGTGCTGGGATCCTCTATACTGTCCTGTCACATATAGACCCCGTGTTCCCATACAGCTCTCCTCCCTGTAATACACTGTAATGTGCTATATGTGACAGTGCTGGGATCCTCTATACTGTCCTGTCACATATAGACCCGTGTTCCCATACAGCTCTCCTCCCTGTAATACACTGTAATGTGCTATATGTGACAGTGCTGGGCTCCTCTATACTGTCCTGTCACATATAGACATGTGTTCCCATACAGCTCTCCTCCCTGTAATACACTGTAATGTGCTATATGTGACAGCGCTGGGATCCTCTATACTGTCCTGTCACATATAGACCTGTGTTCCCATACATCTCTCCTCCCTGTAATACACTGTAATGTGCTATATGTGACAGTGCTGGGATCCTCTATACTGTACTGTCACATATAGACCTGTGTTCCCATGCAGCTCTCCCTGTAATACACTGTAATGTGCTATATGTGACAGTGCTGGGATCCTCTATACTGTCCTGTCACATATAGACCCGTGTTCCCATACAGCTCCTCCCTGTAATACACTGTAATGTGCTATATGTAACATTCCTGGGATTCTCTATACTGTCCTGTCTCATGTAGACCTGTGTTCCCATACAGCTCTCCTCCATGTAATACACTGTAATGTGCTATATGTGACAGTGCTGGGATCCTCTATACTGTCCTGTCACATATAGACCTGTGTTACCATACAGCTCTCCTCCCTGTAATACACTGTAATGTGCTATATGTGACAGTGCTGGGCTCCTCTATACTGTCCTTTCACATATAGACCTGTGTTCCCATACGGCTCTCCTCCCTGTAATACACTGTAATGTGCTATATGTGACAGTGCTGGGATACTCTATACTGTCCTGTCACATATAGACCCGTGTTCCCATACATCTCTCCCTGTAATACACTGTAATGTGCTATATGTGACAGTGCTGGGATCCTCTACACTGTCCTGTCACATATAGACCTGTGTTCCCATACAGCTCTCCTCCCTGTAATACACTGTAATGTGCTATATGTGACAGTGCTGGGATCCTCTATACTGTCCTGTCACATATAGACCTGTGTTCCCATACAGCTCCTCCCTGTAATACACTGTAATGTGCTATATGTGACAGTGCTGGGATCCTCTATACTGTCATGTCACATATAGACCTGTGTTACCATACAGCTCTCCTCCCTGTAATGCACTGTAATGTGCTATATGTGACAGTGCTGGGATCCTCTATACTGTCCTGTCACATATATACCTGTGTTCCCATACAGCTCTCCTCCCTGTAATACACTGTAATGTGCTATATGTGACTGTGCTGGGATCCTCTATACTGTCCTGTCACATATAGACCCCGTGTTCCCATACAGCTCTACTCCCTGTAATACACTGTAATGTGCTATATGTGACAGTGCTAGGATCCTCTATACTGTCCTGTCACATATAGACATGTGTTCCCATACAGCTCTCCTCCCTGTAATACACTGTAATGTGATATATGTGACAGTGCTGGGATCCTCTATACTGTCCTGTCACATATAGACCTGTGTTCCCATACAGCTCTCCTCCCTGTAATACAGTGTAATGTGCTATATGCGACAGTGCTGGGATCCTCTATACTGTCCTGTCACATATAGACCCGTGTTCCCATACAGCTCCTCCCTGTAATACACTGTAATGTGCTATATGTGACAGTGCTGGGCTCCTCTATACTGTCCTGTCACATATAGACATGTGTTCCCATACAGCTCTCCTCCCTGTTATACACTGTAATGTGCTATATGTGACAGTGCTGGGCTCCTCTATACTGTCCTGTCACCTATAGACATGTGTTACCATACAGCTCTCCCTGTAATACACTGTAATGTGCTATATGTGACAGTGCTGGGATCCTCTATACTGTCCTGTCACATATAGACCCGGGTTCCCATACAGCTCCTCCCTGTAATACACTGTAATGTGCTATATGTGACAGTGCTGGGCTCCTCTATACTGTCCTGTCACATATAGACATGTGTTCCCATACAGCTCTCCTCCCTGTTATACACTGTAATGTGCTATATGTGACAGTGCTGGGCTCCTCTATACTGTCCTGTCACATATAGACCCGTGTTCCCATACAGCTCCTCCCTGTAATACACTGTAATGTGCTATATGTGACAGTGCTGGGCTCCTCTATACTGTCCTGTCACATATAGACATGTGTTCCCATACAGCTCTCCTCCCTGTTATACACTGTAATGTGCTATATGTGACAGTGCTGGGCTCCTCTATACTGTCCTGTCACCTATAGACATGTGTTACCATACAGCTCTCCCTGTAATACACTGTAATGTGCTATATGTGACAGTGCTGGGATCCTCTATACTGTCCTGTCACATATAGACCTGTGTTCCCATACAGCTCTCCTCCCTGTAATACACTGTAATGTGCTATATGTGACAGTGCTGGGCTCCTCTATACTGTCCTTTCACATATAGACCTGTGTTCCCATACAGCTCTCCTTCCTGTAATACACTGTAATGTGCTATATGTGACAATGCTGGGATAATCTATACTGTCCTGTCAAATATAGACCTGTGTTCCCATACGGCTCTCCTCCCTGTAATACACTGTAATGTGCTATATGTGACAGTGCTGGGATCCTCTATACTGTCCTGTCACATATAGACCCGTGTTCCCATACATCTCTCCATGTAATACACTGTAATGTGCTATATGTGACAGTGCTGGGATCCTCTACACTGTCCTGTCACATATAGACCTGTGTTCCCATACAGCTCTCCTCCCTGTAATACACTGTAATGTGCAATATGTGACAGTGCTGGGATCCTCTATACTGTCCTGTCACATATAGCCCATACATCTCTCCTCCCTGTAATACACTGTAATGTGCTATATGTGACAGTGCTGGGATCCTCTATAATGTCCTGTCACATATAGACCTGTGTTCCCATACAGCTCTCCTCCCTGTAATACACTGTAATGTGCTATATGTGACAGTGATGGGATCCTCTATACTGTCCTGTCATATATAGACATGTCCCCATACAGCTCTCCTCCCTGTAATACACTGTAATGTGATATATATGTGAGAGTGCTGGGATCCTCTACACTGTCCTGTCACATATAGATCTGTGTTCCCATACATCTCTCCCTGTAATACAGTGTAATGTGCTATATGTGACAGTGCTGGGATCCTCTATACTGTCCTGTCACATATAGACCTGTGTTCCCATACAGCTCTCCTCCCTGTAATACACTGTAATGTGCTATATGTGACAGTGCTGGATCCTCTATACTGTCCTGTCACATATAGACCTGTGTTCCCATACATCTCCTCCCTGTAATACACTGTAATGTGCTATATGTGACAGTGCTGGGCTCCTCTATACTGTCCTGTCACATATAGACATGTCCCCATACAGCTCTCCTCCCTGTAATACACTGTAATGTGATATATATGTGAAAGTGCTGGGATCCTCTACACTGTCCTGTCACATATAGACCTGTGTTCCCATACAGCTCTCCTCCCTGTAATACACTGTAATGTGCTATATGTGACAGTGCTGGGCTCCTCTATACTGTCCTGTCACATATAGACCTGTGTTCCCATACAGCTCTCCTCCCTGTAATACACTGTAATGTGCTATATGTGACAGTGCTGGGATCATCTATACTGTCCTGTCACATATAGACCTGTGTTCCCATACGGCTCTCCTCCCTGTAATACACTGTAATGTGCTATATGTGACAGTGCTGGGATCCTCTATACTGTCCTGTCACATATAGACCCGTGTTCCCATACTGCTCTCCTCCCTGTAATACACTGTAATGTGCTATATGTGACAGTGCTTGGATCCTCTATACTGTCCTGTCATATATAGCTCTGTGTTTCCATACAGCTCTCCTCCCTGTAATACACTGTAATGTGCTATATGTGACAGTGCTGGGCTCCTCTATACTGTCCTGTCACATATAGACCTGTGTTCCCATACACCTCTCCTCCCTGTAATACAGTGTAATGTGCTATATGTGACAGTGCTTGGATCCTCTATACTGTCCTGTCACATATAGCCCTGTGTTTCCATACAGCTCTCCTCCCTGTAATACACTGTAATGTGCTATATGTAACAGTGCTGGGATTCTCTATACTGTCCTGTCACATATAGACCTGTGTTCCCATACAGCTCTCCTCCCTGTAATACAGTGTAATGTGCTATATGTGACAGTGCTGGGATCCTCTATACTGTCCTGTCACATATAGACCTGTGTTCCCATACATCTCTCCTCCCAGTAATACACTGTAATGTGCTATATGTGACAGTGCTGGGATCCTCTATACTGTCCTGTCACCTATAGACATGTGTTACCATACAGCTCTCCCTGTAATACACTGTAATGTGCTATATGTGACAGTGCTTGGATCCTCTATACTGTCCTGTCATATATAGCTCTGTGTTTCCATACAGCTCTCCTCCCTGTAATACACTGTAATGTGCTATATGTGACAGTGCTGGGCTCCTCTATACTGTCCTGTCACATATAGACCTGTGTTCCCATACACCTCTCCTCCCTGTAATACAGTGTAATGTGCTATATGTGACAGTGCTTGGATCCTCTATACTGTCCTGTCACATATAGCCCTGTGTTTCCATACAGCTCTCCTCCCTGTAATACACTGTAATGTGCTATATGTAACAGTGCTGGGATTCTCTATACTGTCCTGTCACATATAGACCTGTGTTCCCATACAGCTCTCCTCCCTGTAATACAGTGTAATGTGCTATATGTGACAGTGCTGGGATCCTCTATACTGTCCTGTCACATATAGACCTGTGTTCCCATACATCTCTCCTCCCAGTAATACACTGTAATGTGCTATATGTGACAGTGCTGGGATCCTCTATACTGTCCTGTCACATATAGACCTGTGTTCCCATACAGCTCTCCTCCCTGTAATACACTGTAATGTGCTATATGTGACAGTGCTGGGCTCCTCTATACTGTCCTGTCACATATAGACCTGTGTTCCCATACAGCTCTCCTCCTTGTAATACACTGTAATGTGCTATATGTGACAGTGCTGGGATCCTCTATACTGTCCTGTCACATATAGATCTGTGTTCCCATACAGCTCTCCTCCCTGTAATACACTGTAATGTGCTATATGTGACAGTGCTGGTATCCTATATACTGTCCTGTCACCTATAGAGCTGTGTTCCCATACAGCTCTCCTCCCTGTAATACACTGTAATGTGCTATATGTGACAGTGCTGGGATCCTCTATACTGCCCTGTCACATATAGACCTGTGTTCCCATACAGCTCTCCTCCCTGTAATACACTGTAATGTGCAATATGTGACAGTGCTGGGATCCTCTATACTGTCCTGTCACATATAGACCTGTGTTCCCATACAGCTCTCCTCCCTGTAATACACTGTAATGTGCTATATGTGACAGTGCTGGGATCCTCTATACTGTCCTGTCACATATAGACCTGTGTTCCCATACAGCTCTCCTCCCTGTAATACACTGTAATGTGCAATATGTGACAGTGCTGGGATCCTCTATACTGTCCTGTCACATATAGACCTGTGTTCCCATACAGCTCTTCTCCCTGTAATACACTGTAATGTGCTATATGTGACAGTGCTGGGATCATCTATACTGTCCTGTCACCTATACACCTGTGTTCCCATACAGCTCTCCTCCCTGTAATACAGTGTAATGTGCTATATGTGACAGTGCTGGGATCCTCTATACTGTCCTGTCACATATAGACCTGTGTTCCCATACATCTCTCCTCCCTGTAATACACTGTAATGTGCTATATGTGACAGTGCTGGGATCCTCTATACTGTCCTGTCACATATAGACATGTGTTACCATACAGCTCTCCTCCCTGTAATACACTGTAATGTGCTATATGTGACCGTGCTGGTATCCTCTATACTGTCCTGTCACATATAGACCTGTGTTCCCATACAGCTCTCCTCCCTGTAATACACTGTAATGTGCTATATGTGACAGTGCTGGGATCCTCTATACTGTCCTGTCACATATAGACCTGTGTTCCCATACAGCTATCCTCCCTGTAATACACTGTAATGTGCAATATGTGACAGTGCTGGGATCTTCTATACTGTCCTGTCACATATAGACCCGTGTTACCATACAGCTCTCCTCCCTATAATACACTGTAATGTGCTATATGTGACAGTGCTGGGATCCTCTATACTGTCCTGTCACATAGACCGTGTCACCATACAGCTCTCCTCCCTGTAATACACTGTAATGTGCTATATGTGACAGTGCTGGGATCCTCTATACTGTCCTGTCACATATAGACCCGTGTTCCCATACAGCTCTCCTCCCTGTAATACACTGTAATGTGCTATATGTGACAGTGCTGGGCTCCTCTATACTGTCCTGTCACATATAGACATGTGTTCCCATACAGCTCTCCTCCCTGTAATACACTGTAATGTGCTATATGTGACAGCGCTGGGATCCTCTATACTGTCCTGTCACATATAGACCTGTGTTCCCATACATCTCTCCTCCCTGTAATACACTGTAATGTGCTATATGTGACAGTGCTGGGATCCTCTATACTGTACTGTCACATATAGACCTGTGTTCCCATGCAGCTCTCCCTGTAATACACTGTAATGTGCTATATGTGACAGTGCTGGGATCCTCTATACTGTCCTGTCACATATAGACCCGTGTTCCCATACAGCTCCTCCCTGTAATACACTGTAATGTGCTATATGTAACATTCCTGGGATTCTCTATACTGTCCTGTCTCATGTAGACCTGTGTTCCCATACAGCTCTCCTCCATGTAATACACTGTAATGTGCTATATGTGACAGTGCTGGGATCCTCTATACTGTCCTGTCACATATAGACCTGTGTTACCATACAGCTCTCCTCCCTGTAATACACTGTAATGTGCTATATGTGACAGTGCTGGGCTCCTCTATACTGTCCTTTCACATATAGACCTGTGTTCCCATACGGCTCTCCTCCCTGTAATACACTGTAATGTGCTATATGTGACAGTGCTGGGATCCTCTATACTGTCCTGTCACATATAGACCCGTGTTCCCATACATCTCTCCCTGTAATACACTGTAATGTGCTATATGTGACAGTGCTGGGATCCTCTACACTGTCCTGTCACATATAGACCTGTGTTCCCATACAGCTCTCCTCCCTGTAATACACTGTAATGTGCTATATGTGACAGTGCTGGGATCCTCTATACTGTCCTGTCACATATAGACCTGTGTTCCCATACAGCTCCTCCCTGTAATACACTGTAATGTGCTATATGTGACAGTGCTGGGATCCTCTATACTGTCATGTCACATATAGACCTGTGTTACCATACAGCTCTCCTCCCTGTAATGCACTGTAATGTGCTATATGTGACAGTGCTGGGATCCTCTATACTGTCCTGTCACATATATACCTGTGTTCCCATACAGCTCTCCTCCCTGTAATACACTGTAATGTGCTATATGTGACTGTGCTGGGATCCTCTATACTGTCCTGTCACATATAGACCCTGTGTTCCCATACAGCTCTCCTCCCTGTAATACACTGTAATGTGCTATATGTGACAGTGCTGGGATCCTCTATACTGTCCTGTCACATATAGACCCGTGTTCCCATACAGCTCTCCTCCCTGTAATACACTGTAATGTGCTATATGTGACAGTGCTGGGCTCCTCTATACTGTCCTGTCACATATAGACATGTGTTCCCATACAGCTCTCCTCCCTGTAATACACTGTAATGTGCTATATGTGACAGCGCTGGGATCCTCTATACTGTCCTGTCACATATAGACCTGTGTTCCCATACATCTCTCCTCCCTGTAATACACTGTAATGTGCTATATGTGACAGTGCTGGGATCCTCTATACTGTACTGTCACATATAGACCTGTGTTCCCATGCAGCTCTCCCTGTAATACACTGTAATGTGCTATATGTGACAGTGCTGGGATCCTCTATACTGTCCTGTCACATATAGACCCGTGTTCCCATACAGCTCCTCCCTGTAATACACTGTAATGTGCTATATGTAACATTCCTGGGATTCTCTATACTGTCCTGTCTCATGTAGACCTGTGTTCCCATACAGCTCTCCTCCATGTAATACACTGTAATGTGCTATATGTGACAGTGCTGGGATCCTCTATACTGTCCTGTCACATATAGACCTGTGTTACCATACAGCTCTCCTCCCTGTAATACACTGTAATGTGCTATATGTGACAGTGCTGGGCTCCTCTATACTGTCCTTTCACATATAGACCTGTGTTCCCATACGGCTCTCCTCCCTGTAATACACTGTAATGTGCTATATGTGACAGTGCTGGGATCCTCTATACTGTCCTGTCACATATAGACCTGTGTTCCCATACATCTCTCCCTGTAATACACTGTAATGTGCTATATGTGACAGTGCTGGGATCCTCTACACTGTCCTGTCACATATAGACCTGTGTTCCCATACAGCTCTCCTCCCTGTAATACACTGTAATGTGCTATATGTGACAGTGCTGGGATCCTCTATACTGTCCTGTCACATATAGACCTGTGTTCCCATACAGCTCCTCCCTGTAATACACTGTAATGTGCTATATGTGACAGTGCTGGGATCCTCTATACTGTCATGTCACATATAGACCTGTGTTACCATACAGCTCTCCTCCCTGTAATGCACTGTAATGTGCTATATGTGACAGTGCTGGGATCCTCTATACTGTCCTGTCACATATATACCTGTGTTCCCATACAGCTCTCCTCCCTGTAATACACTGTAATGTGCTATATGTGACTGTGCTGGGATCCTCTATACTGTCCTGTCACATATAGACCCCGTGTTCCCATACAGCTCTACTCCCTGTAATACACTGTAATGTGCTATATGTGACAGTGCTAGGATCCTCTATACTGTCCTGTCACATATAGACCTGTGTTCCCATACAGCTCTCCTCCCTGTAATACACTGTAATGTGATATATGTGACAGTGCTGGGATCCTCTATACTGTCCTGTCACATATAGACCTGTGTTCCCATACAGCTCTCCTCCCTGTAATACAGTGTAATGTGCTATATGCGACAGTGCTGGGATCCTCTATACTGTCCTGTCACATATAGACCCGTGTTCCCATACAGCTCCTCCCTGTAATACACTGTAATGTGCTATATGTGACAGTGCTGGGCTCCTCTATACTGTCCTGTCACATATAGACATGTGTTCCCATACAGCTCTCCTCCCTGTTATACACTGTAATGTGCTATATGTGACAGTGCTGGGCTCCTCTATACTGTCCTGTCACCTATAGACATGTGTTACCATACAGCTCTCCCTGTAATACACTGTAATGTGCTATATGTGACAGTGCTGGGATCCTCTATACTGTCCTGTCACATATAGACCCGTGTTCCCATACAGCTCCTCCCTGTAATACACTGTAATGTGCTATATGTGACAGTGCTGGGCTCCTCTATACTGTCCTGTCACATATAGACATGTGTTCCCATACAGCTCTCCTCCCTGTTATACACTGTAATGTGCTATATGTGACAGTGCTGGGCTCCTCTATACTGTCCTGTCACATATAGACCCGTGTTCCCATACAGCTCCTCCCTGTAATACACTGTAATGTGCTATATGTGACAGTGCTGGGCTCCTCTATACTGTCCTGTCACATATAGACATGTGTTCCCATACAGCTCTCCTCCCTGTTATACACTGTAATGTGCTATATGTGACAGTGCTGGGCTCCTCTATACTGTCCTGTCACCTATAGACATGTGTTACCATACAGCTCTCCCTGTAATACACTGTAATGTGCTATATGTGACAGTGCTGGGATCCTCTATACTGTCCTGTCACATATAGACCTGTGTTCCCATACAGCTCTCCTCCCTGTAATACACTGTAATGTGCTATATGTGACAGTGCTGGGCTCCTCTATACTGTCCTGTCACATATAGACCTGTGTTCCCATACAGCTCTCCTCCCTGTAATACACTGTAATGTGCTATATGTGACAGTGCTGGGATCCTCTATACTGTCCTGTCACATATAGACCTGTGTTCCCATACAGCTCTCATCCCTGTAATACACTGTAATGTGCTATATGTGACAGTGCTGGGCTCCTCTATACTGTCCTGTCACATATAGACCTGTGTTCCCATACAGCTCTCCTCCCTGTAATACACTGTAATGTGCTATATGTGACAGTGCTGGGCTCCTCTATACTGTCCTGTCACATATAGACCTGTGTTCCCATACAGCTCTCCTCCTTGTAATACACTGTAATGTGCTATATGTGACAGTGCTGGGATCCTCTATACTGTCCTGTCACATATAGACCTGTGTTCCCATACAGCTCTCCTGCCTGTAATACACTGTAATGTGCTATATGTGACAGTGCTGGATCCTCTATACTGTCCTGTCACATATAGACCTGTGTTCCCATACATCTCCTCCCTGTAATACACTGTAATGTGCTATATGTGACAGTGCTGGGCTCCTCTATACTGTCCTGTCACATATAGACCTGTGTTCCCATACAGCTCTCCTCCCTGTAATACACTGTAATGTGCTATATGTGACAGTGATGGGATCCTCTATACTGTCCTGTCATATATAGACATGTCCCCATACAGCTCTCCTCCCTGTAATACACTGTAATGTGATATATATGTGATAGTGCTGGGATCCTCTACACTGTCCTGTCACATATAGACCTGTGTTCCCATACAGCTATCCTCCCTGTAATACACTGTAATGTGCAATATGTGACAGTGCTGGGATCCTCTATACTGTCCTGTCACATATAGACCCGTGTTACCATACAGCTCTCCTCCCTATAATACACTGTAATGTGCTATATGTGACAGTGCTGGGATCCTCTATACTGTCCTGTCACATAGACCGTGTCACCATACAGCTCTCCTCCCTGTAATACACTGTAATGTGCTATATGTGACAGTGCTGGGATCCTCTATACTGTCCTGTCACATATAGACCCGTGTTCCCATACAGCTCTCCTCCCTGTAATACACTGTAATGTGCTATATGTGACAGTGCTGGGCTCCTCTATACTGTCCTGTCACATATAGACATGTGTTCCCATACAGCTCTCCTCCCTGTAATACACTGTAATGTGCTATATGTGACAGCGCTGGGATCCTCTATACTGTCCTGTCACATATAGACCTGTGTTCCCATACATCTCTCCTCCCTGTAATACACTGTAATGTGCTATATGTGACAGTGCTGGGATCCTCTATACTGTACTGTCACATATAGACCTGTGTTCCCATGCAGCTCTCCCTGTAATACACTGTAATGTGCTATATGTGACAGTGCTGGGATCCTCTATACTGTCCTGTCACATATAGACCCGTGTTCCCATACAGCTCCTCCCTGTAATACACTGTAATGTGCTATATGTAACATTCCTGGGATTCTCTATACTGTCCTGTCTCATGTAGACCTGTGTTCCCATACAGCTCTCCTCCATGTAATACACTGTAATGTGCTATATGTGACAGTGCTGGGATCCTCTATACTGTCCTGTCACATATAGACCTGTGTTCCCATACAGCTCTCCTCCCTGTAATACACTGTAATGTGCTATATGTGACAGTGCTGGGCTCCTCTATACTGTCCTTTCACATATAGACCTGTGTTCCCATACGGCTGTCCTCCCTGTAATACACTGCAATGTGCTATATGTGACAGTGCTGGGATCCTCTATACTGTCCTGTCACATATAGACCCGTGTTCCCATACATCTCTCCCTGTAATACACTGTAATGTGCTATATGTGACAGTGCTGGGATCCTCTACACTGTCCTGTCACATATAGACCTGTGTTCCCATACAGCTCTCCTCCCTGTAATACACTGTAATGTGCTATATGTGACAGTGCTGGGATCCTCTATACTGTCCTGTCACATATAGACCTGTGTTCCCATACAGCTCCTCCCTGTAATACACTGTAATGTGCTATATGTGACAGTGCTGGGATCCTCTATACTGTCATGTTACATATAGACCTGTGTTACCATACAGCTCTCCTCCCTGTAATGCACTGTAATGTGCTATATGTGACAGTGCTGGGCTCCTCTATACTGTCCTGTCACATATAGACATGTGTTCCCATACAGCTCTCCTCCCTGTTATACACTGTAATGTGCTATATGTGACAGTGCTGGGCTCCTCTATACTGTCCTGTCACCTATAGACATGTGTTACCATACAGCTCTCCCTGTAATACACTGTAATGTGCTATATGTGACAGTGCTGGGATCCTCTATACTGTCCTGTCACATATAGACCTGTGTTCCCATACAGCTCCTCCCTGTAATACACTGTAATGTGCTATATGTGACAGTGCTGGGCTCCTCTATACTGTCCTGTCACATATAGACATGTGTTCCCATACAGCTCTCCTCCCTGTTATACACTGTAATGTGCTATATGTGACAGTGCTGGGCTCCTCTATACTGTCCTGTCACATATAGACCCGTGTTCCCATACAGCTCCTCCCTGTAATACACTGTAATGTGCTATATGTGACAGTGCTGGGCTCCTCTATACTGTCCTGTCACATATAGACATGTGTTCCCATACAGCTCTCCTCCCTGTTATACACTGTAATGTGCTATATGTGACAGTGCTGGGCTCCTCTATACTGTCCTGTCACCTATAGACATGTGTTACCATACAGCTCTCCCTGTAATACACTGTAATGTGCTATATGTGACAGTGCTGGGATCCTCTATACTGTCCTGTCACATATAGACCTGTGTTCCCATACAGCTCTCCTCCCTGTAATACACTGTAATGTGCTATATGTGACAGTGCTGGGCTCCTCTTTACTGTCCTGTCACATATAGACCTGTGTTCCCATACAGCTCTCCTCCCTGTAATACACTGTAATGTGCTATATGTGACAGTGCTGGGCTCCTCTATACTGTCCTGTCACATATAGACCTGTGTTCCCATACAGCTCTCCTCCTTGTAATACACTGTAATGTGCTATATGTGACAGTGCTGGGATCCTCTATACTGTCCTGTCACATATAGACCTGTGTTCCCATACAGCTCTCCTGCCTGTAATACACTGTAATGTGCTATATGTGACAGTGCTGGATCCTCTATACTGTCCTGTCACATATAGACCTGTGTTCCCATACATCTCCTCCCTGTAATACACTGTAATGTGCTATATGTGACAGTGCTGGGCTCCTCTATACTGTCCTGTCACATATAGACCTGTGTTCCCATACAGCTCTCCTCCCTGTAATACACTGTAATGTGCTATATGTGACAGTGATGGGATCCTCTATACTGTCCTGTCATATATAGACATGTCCCCATACAGCTCTCCTCCCTGTAATACACTGTAATGTGATATATATGTGATAGTGCTGGGATCCTCTACACTGTCCTGTCACATATAGACCTGTGTTCCCATACAGCTCTCCTCCCTGTAATACACTGTAATGTGCTATATGTGACAGTGCTGGGATCCTCTATACTGTCCTGTCGCATATAGACCTGTGTTCCCATACAGCTCTCCTCCCTGTAATACACTGTAATGTGCTATATGTGACAGTGCTGGGATCATCTATACTGTCCTGTCACATATAGACCTGTGTTCCCATACGGCTCTCCTCCCTGTAATACACTGTAATGTGCTATATGTGACAGTGCTGGGATCCTCTATACTGTCCTGTCACATATAGACCCGTGTTCCCATACTGCTCTCCTCCCTGTAATACACTGTAATGTGCTATATGTGACAGTGCTTGGATCCTCTATACTGTCCTGTCATATATAGCTCTGTGTTTCCATACAGCTCTCCTCCCTGTAATACACTGTAATGTGCTATATGTGACAGTGCTGGGCTCCTCTATACTGTCCTGTCACATATAGACCCGTGTTCCCATACTGCTCTCCTCCCTGTAATACACTGTAATGTGCTATATGTGACAGTGCTTGGATCCTCTATACTGTCCTGTCACATATAGCCCTGTGTTTCCATACAGCTCTCCTCCCTGTAATACACTGTAATGTGCTATATGTAACAGTGCTGGGATTCTCTATACTGTCCTGTCACATATAGACCTGTGTTCCCATACAGCTCCCCTCACTGTAATACAGTGTAATGTGCTATATGTGACAGTGCTGGGATCCTCTATACTGTCCTGTCACATATAGACCTGTGTTCCCATACAGCTCTCCTCCCTGTAATACACTGTAATGTGCTATATGTGACAGTGCTTGGATCCTCTATACTGTCCTGTCACATATAGCCCTGTGTTTCCATACAGCTCTCCTCCCTGTAATACACTGTAATGTGCTATATGTGACAGTGCTGGGCTCCTCTATACTATCCTGTCACATATAGACCTGTGTTCCCATACATCTCTCCTCCCAGTAATACACTGTAATGTGCTATATGTGACAGTGCTGGGCTCCTCTATACTGTCCTGTCACTTATAGACATGTGTTACCATACAGCTCTCCCTGTAATACACTGTAATGTGCTATATGTGATAGTGCTGGGATCCTCTATACTGTCCTGTCACATATAGACCTGTGTTCCCATACAGCTCTCCTCCCTGTAATACACTGTAATGTGCTATATGTGACAGTGCTGGGCTCCTCTATACTGTCCTGTCACATATATACCTGTGTTCCCATACAGCTCTCCTCCCTGTAATACACTGTAATGTGCTATATGTGACAGTGCTGGGCTCCTCTATACTGTCCTGTCACATATAGACCTGTGTTCCCATACAGCTCTCCTCCTTGTAATACACTGTAATGTGCTATATGTGACAGTGCTGGGATCCTCTATACTGTCCTGTCACATATAGATCTGTGTTCCCATACAGCTCTCCTCCCTGTAATACACTGTAATGTGCTATATGTGACAGTGCTGGTATCCTCTATACTGTCCTGTCACATATAGAGCTGTGTTCCCATACAGCTCTCCTCCCGGTAATACACTGTAATGTGCTATATGTGACAGTGCTGGGATCCTCTATACTGCCCTGTCACATATAGACCTGTGTTCCCATACAGCTCTCCTCCCTGTAATACACTGTAATGTGCAATATGTGACAGTGCTGGGATCCTCTATACTGTCCTGTCACATATAGACCTGTGTTCCCATACAGCTCTCCTCCCTGTAATACACTGTAATGTGCTATATGTGACAGTGCTGGGATCCTCTATACTGTCCTGTCACATATAGACCTGTGTTCCCATACAGCTCTCCTCCCTGTAATACACTGTAATGTGCAATATGTGACAGTGCTGGGATCCTCTATACTGTCCTGTCACATATAGACCTGTGTTCCCATACAGCTCTTCTCCCTGTAATACACTGTAATGTGCTATATGTGACAGTGCTGGGATCATCTATACTGTCCTGTCACCTATACACCTGTGTTCCCATACAGCTCTCCTCCCTGTAATACAGTGTAATGTGCTATATGTGACAGTGCTGGGATCCTCTATACTGTCCTGTCACATATAGACCTGTGTTCCCATACATCTCTCCTCCCTGTAATACACTGTAATGTGCTATATGTGACAGTGCTGGGATCCTCTATACTGTCCTGTCACATATAGACATGTGTTACCATACAGCTCCTCCCTGTAATACACTGTAATGTGCTATATGTGACAGTGCTGGTATCCTCTATACTGTCCTGTCACATATAGACCTGTGTTCCCATACAGCTCTCCTCCCTGTAATACACTGTAATGTGCTATATGTGACAGTGCTGGGATCCTCTATACTGTCCTGTCACATATAGACCTGTGTTCCCATACAGCTATCCTCCCTGTAATACACTGTAATGTGCAATATGTGACAGTGCTGGGATCCTCTATACTGTCCTGTCACATATAGACCCGTGTTATCATACAGCTCTCCTCCCTATAATACACTGTAATGTGCTATATGTGACAGTGCTGGGATCCTCTATACTGTCCTGTCACATAGACCGTGTCACCATACAGCTCTCCTCCCTGTAATACACTGTAATGTGCTATATGTGACAGTGCTGGGATCCTCTATACTGTCCTGTCACATATAGACCCGTGTTCCCATACAGCTCTCCTCCCTGTAATACACTGTAATGTGCTATATGTGACAGTGCTGGGCTCCTCTATACTGTCCTGTCACATATAGACATGTGTTCCCATACAGCTCTCCTCCCTGTAATACACTGTAATGTGCTATATGTGACAGTGCTGGTATACTCTATACTGTCCTGTCACATATAGACGTGTTCCCATACATCTCTCCTCCCTGTAATACACTGTAATGTGCTATATGTGACAGTGCTGGGATCCTCTATACTGTACTGTCACATATAGACCTGTGTTCCCATGCAGCTCTCCCTGTAATACACTGTAATGTGCTATATGTGACAGTGCTGGGATCCTCTATACTGTCCTGTCACATATAGACCCGTGTTCCCATACAGCTCCTCCCTGTAATACACTGTAATGTGCTATATGTAACATTCCTGGGATTCTCTATACTGTCCTGTCTCATGTAGACCTGTGTTCCCATACAGCTCTCCTCCATGTAATACACTGTAATGTGCTATATGTGACAGTGCTGGGATCCTCTATACTGTCCTGTCACATATAGACCTGTGTTACCATACAGCTCTCCTCCCTGTAATACACTGTAATGTGCTATATGTGACAGTGCTGGGCTCCTCTATACTGTCCTTTCACATATAGACCTGTGTTCCCATACAGCTCTCCTCCCTGTAATACACTGTAATGTGCTATATGTGACAATGCTGGGATCATCTATACTGTCCTGTCAAATATAGACCTGTGTTCCCATACGGCTCTCCTCCCTGTAATACACTGTAATGTGCTATATGTGACAGTGCTGGGATCCTCTATACTGTCCTGTCACATATAGACCCGTGTTCCCATACATCTCTCCCTGTAATACACTGTAATGTGCTATATGTGACAGTGCTGGGCTCCTCTATACTGTCCTGTCACATATAGACCTGTGTTCCCATACAGCTCTCCTCCCTGTAATACACTGTAATGTGCTATATGTGACAGTGCTGGGCTCCTCTATACTGTCCTGTCACATATAGACCTGTGTTCCCATACAGCTCTCCTCCCTGTAATACACTGTAATGTGCTATATGTGACAGTGCTGGGCTCCTCTATACTGTCCTGTCACATATAGACCTGTGTTCCCATACAGCTCTCCTCCTTGTAATACACTGTAATGTGCTATATGTGACAGTGCTGGGATCCTCTATACTGTCCTGTCACATATAGACCTGTGTTCCCATACAGCTCTCCTGCCTGTAATACACTGTAATGTGCTATATGTGACAGTGCTGGATCCTCTATACTGTCCTGTCACATATAGACCTGTGTTCCCATACATCTCCTCCCTGTAATACACTGTAATGTGCTATATGTGACAGTGCTGGGCTCCTCTATACTGTCCTGTCACATATAGACCTGTGTTCCCATACAGCTCTCCTCCCTGTAATACACTGTAATGTGCTATATGTGACAGTGATGGGATCCTCTATACTGTCCTGTCATATATAGACATGTCCCCATACAGCTCTCCTCCCTGTAATACACTGTAATGTGATATATATGTGATAGTGCTGGGATCCTCTACACTGTCCTGTCACATATAGACCTGTGTTCCCATACAGCTCTCCTCCCTGTAATACACTGTAATGTGCTATATGTGACAGTGCTGGGATCCTCTATACTGTCCTGTCACATATAGACCTGTGTTCCCATACAGCTCTCCTCCCTGTAATACACTGTAATGTGCTATATGTGACAGTGCTGGGATCATCTATACTGTCCTGTCACATATAGACCTGTGTTCCCATACGGCTCTCCTCCCTGTAATACACTGTAATGTGCTATATGTGACAGTGCTGGGATCCTCTATACTGTCCTGTCACATATAGACCCGTGTTCCCATACTGCTCTCCTCCCTGTAATACACTGTAATGTGCTATATGTGACAGTGCTTGGATCCTCTATACTGTCCTGTCATATATAGCTCTGTGTTTCCATACAGCTCTCCTCCCTGTAATACACTGTAATGTGCTATATGTGACAGTGCTGGGCTCCTCTATACTGTCCTGTCACATATAGACCCGTGTTCCCATACTGCTCTCCTCCCTGTAATACACTGTAATGTGCTATATGTGACAGTGCTTGGATCCTCTATACTGTCCTGTCACATATAGCCCTGTGTTTCCATACAGCTCTCCTCCCTGTAATACACTGTAATGTGCTATATGTAACAGTGCTGGGATTCTCTATACTGTCCTGTCACATATAGACCTGTGTTCCCATACAGCTCTCCTCCCTGTAATACAGTGTAATGTGCTATATGTGACAGTGCTGGGATCCTCTATACTGTCCTGTCACATATAGACCTGTGTTCCCATACAGCTCTCCTCCCTGTAATACACTGTAATGTGCTATATGTGACAGTGCTTGGATCCTCTATACTGTCCTGTCACATATAGCCCTGTGTTTCCATACAGCTCTCCTCCCTGTAATACACTGTAATGTGCTATATGTGACAGTGCTGGGCTCCTCTATACTATCCTGTCACATATAGACCTGTGTTCCCATACATCTCTCCTCCCAGTAATACACTGTAATGTGCTATATGTGACAGTGCTGGGCTCCTCTATACTGTCCTGTCACCTATAGACATGTGTTACCATACAGCTCTCCCTGTAATACACTGTAATGTGCTATATGTGATAGTGCTGGGATCCTCTATACTGTCCTGTCACATATAGACCTGTGTTCCCATACAGCTCTCCTCCCTGTAATACACTGTAATGTGCTATATGTGACAGTGCTGGGCTCCTCTATACTGTCCTGTCACATATATACCTGTGTTCCCATACAGCTCTCCTCCCTGTAATACACTGTAATGTGCTATATGTGACAGTGCTGGGCTCCTCTATACTGTCCTGTCACATATAGACCTGTGTTCCCATACAGCTCTCCTCCTTGTAATACACTGTAATGTGCTATATGTGACAGTGCTGGGATCCTCTATACTGTCCTGTCACATATAGATCTGTGTTCCCATACAGCTCTCCTCCCTGTAATACACTGTAATGTGCTATATGTGACAGTGCTGGTATCCTCTATACTGTCCTGTCACATATAGAGCTGTGTTCCCATACAGCTCTCCTCCCGGTAATACACTGTAATGTGCTATATGTGACAGTGCTGGGATCCTCTATACTGCCCTGTCACATATAGACCTGTGTTCCCATACAGCTCTCCTCCCTGTAATACACTGTAATGTGCAATATGTGACAGTGCTGGGATCCTCTATACTGTCCTGTCACATATAGACCTGTGTTCCCATACAGCTCTTCTCCCTGTAATACACTGTAATGTGCTATATGTGACAGTGCTGGGATCATCTATACTGTCCTGTCACCTATACACCTGTGTTCCCATACAGCTCTCCTCCCTGTAATACAGTGTAATGTGCTATATGTGACAGTGCTGGGATCCTCTATACTGTCCTGTCACATATAGACCTGTGTTCCCATACATCTCTCCTCCCTGTAATACACTGTAATGTGCTATATGTGACAGTGCTGGGATCCTCTATACTGTCCTGTCACATATAGACATGTGTTACCATACAGCTCTCCTCCCTGTAATACACTGTAATGTGCTATATGTGACAGTGCTGGTATCCTCTATACTGTCCTGTCACATATAGACCTGTGTTCCCATACAGCTCTCCTCCCTGTAATACACTGTAATGTGCTATATGTGACAGTGCTGGGATCCTCTATACTGTCCTGTCACATATAGACCTGTGTTCCCATACAGCTATCCTCCCTGTAATACACTGTAATGTGCAATATGTGACAGTGCTGGGATCCTCTATACTGTCCTGTCACATATAGACCCGTGTTACCATACAGCTCTCCTCCCTATAATACACTATAATGTGCTATATGTGACAGTGCTGGGATCCTCTATACTGTCCTGTCACATAGACCGTGTCACCATACAGCTCTCCTCCCTGTAATACACTGTAATGTGCTATATGTGACAGTGCTGGGATCCTCTATACTGTCCTGTCACATATAGACCCGTGTTCCCATACAGCTCTCCTCCCTGTAATACACTGTAATGTGCTATATGTGACAGTGCTGGGCTCCTCTATACTGTCCTGTCACATATAGACATGTGTTCCCATACAGCTCTCCTCCCTGTAATACACTGTAATGTGCTATATGTGACAGTGCTGGTATACTCTATACTGTCCTGTCACATATAGACCTGTGTTCCCATACATCTCTCCTCCCTGTAATACACTGTAATGTGCTATATGTGACAGTGCTGGGATCCTCTATACTGTACTGTCACATATAGACCTGTGTTCCCATGCAGCTCTCCCTGTAATACACTGTAATGTGCTATGTGTGACAGTGCTGGGATCCTCTATACTGTCCTGTCACATATAGACCCGTGTTCCCATACAGCTCCTCCCTGTAATACACTGTAATGTGCTATATGTAACATTCCTGGGATTCTCTATACTGTCCTGTCTCATTTAGACCTGTGTTCCCATACAGCTCTCCTCCATGTAATACACTGTAATGTGCTATATGTGACAGTGCTGGGATCCTCTATACTGTCCTGTCACATATAGACCTGTGTTACCATACAGCTCTCCTCCCTGTAATACACTGTAATGTGCTATATGTGACAGTGCTGGGCTCCTCTATACTGTCCTTTCACATATAGACCTGTGTTCCCATACAGCTCTCCTCCCTGTAATACACTGTAATGTGCTATATGTGACAATGCTGGGATCATCTATACTGTCCTGTCAAATATAGACCTGTGTTCCCATACAGCTCCTCCCTGTAATACACTGTAATGTGCTATATGTGACAGTGCTGGGATCCTCTATACTGTCATGTCACATATAGACCTGTGTTACCATACAGCTCTCCTCCCTGTAATGCACTGTAATGTGCTATATGTGACAGTGCTGGGATCCTCTATACTGTCCTGTCACATATAGACCTGTGTTCCCATACAGCTCTCCTCCCTGTAATACACTGTAATGTGCTATATGTGACAGTGCTGGGCTCCTCTATACTGTCCTGTCACATATAGACCTGTGTTCCCATACAGCTCTCCTCCCTGTAATACACTGTAATGTGCTATATGTGACAGTGATGGGATCCTCTATACTGTCCTGTCACATATAGACCTGTGTTCCCATACAGCTCTCCTCCCTGTAATACACTGTAATGTGCTATATGTGACAGTGCTGGGATCCTCTATACTGTCCTGTCACATATAGACCCGTGTTCCCATACATCTCGCCCTGTAATACACTGTAATGTGCTATATGTGACAGTGCTGGGATCCTCTACACTGTCCTGTCACATATAGACCTGTGTTCCCATACAGCTCTCCTCCCTGTAATACACTGTAATGTGCTATATGTGACAGTGCTGGGATCCTCTATACTGTCCTGTCACATATAGACCTGTGTTCCCATACAGCTCCTCCCTGTAATACACTGTAATGTGCTATATGTGACAGTGCTGGGATCCTCTATACTGTCATGTCACATATAGACCTGTGTTACCATACAGCTCTCCTCCCTGTAATGCACTGTAATGTGCTATATGTGACAGTGCTGGGATCCTCTATACTGTCCTGTCACATATATACCTGTGTTCCCATACAGCTCTCCTCCCTGTAATACACTGTAATGTGCTATATGTGACTGTGCTGGGATCCTCTATACTGTCCTGTCACATATAGACCCCGTGTTCCCATACAGCTCTACTCCCTGTAATACACTGTAATGTGCTATATGTGACAGTGCTAGGATCCTCTATACTGTCCTGTCACATATAGACATGTGTTCCCATACAGCTCTCCTCCCTGTAATACACTGTAATGTGATATATGTGACAGTGCTGGGATCCTCTATACTGTCCTGTCACATATAGACCTGTGTTCCCATACAGCTCTCCTCCCTGTAATACAGTGTAATGTGCTATATGCGACAGTGCTGGGATCCTCTATACTGTCCTGTCACATATAGACCCGTGTTCCCATACAGCTCCTCCCTGTAATACACTGTAATGTGCTATATGTGACAGTGCTGGGCTCCTCTATACTGTCCTGTCACATATAGACATGTGTTCCCATACAGCTCTCCTCCCTGTTATACACTGTAATGTGCTATATGTGACAGTGCTGGGCTCATCTATACTGTCCTGTCACCTATAGACATGTGTTACCATACAGCTCTCCCTGTAATACACTGTAATGTGCTATATGTGACAGTGCTGGGATCCTCTATACTGTCCTGTCACATATAGACCCGTGTTCCCATACAGCTCCTCCCTGTAATACACTGTAATGTGCTATATGTGACAGTGCTGGGCTCCTCTATACTGTCCTGTCACATATAGACATGTGTTCCCATACAGCTCTCCTCCCTGTTATACACTGTAATGTGCTATATGTGACAGTGCTGGGCTCCTCTATACTGTCCTGTCACATATAGACCCGTGTTCCCATACAGCTCCTCCCTGTAATACACTGTAATGTGCTATATGTGACAGTGCTGGGCTCCTCTATACTGTCCTGTCACATATAGACATGTGTTCCCATACAGCTCTCCTCCCTGTTATACACTGTAATGTGCTATATGTGACAGTGCTGGGCTCCTCTATACTGTCCTGTCACCTATAGACATGTGTTACCATACAGCTCTCCCTGTAATACACTGTAATGTGCTATATGTGACAGTGCTGGGATCCTCTATACTGTCCTGTCACATATAGACCTGTGTTCCCATACAGCTCTCCTCCCTGTAATACACTGTAATGTGCTATATGTGACAGTGCTGGGCTCCTCTATACTGTCCTGTCACATATAGACCTGTGTTCCCATACAGCTCTCCTCCCTGTAATACACTGTAATGTGCTATATGTGACAGTGATGGGATCCTCTATACTGTCCTGTCACATATAGACCTGTGTTCCCATACAGCTCTCCTCCCTGTAATACACTGTAATGTGCTATATGTGACAGTGCTGGGCTCCTCTATACTGTCCTGTCACATATAGACCTGTGTTCCCATACAGCTCTCCTCCCTGTAATACACTGTAATGTGCTATACGTGACAGTGCTGGGCTCCTCTATACTGTCCTGTCACATATAGACCTGTGTTCCCATACAGCTCTCCTCCTTGTAATACACTGTAATGTGCTATATGTGACAGTGCTGGGATCCTCTATACTGTCCTGTCACATATAGACCTGTGTTCCCATACAGCTCTCCTGCCTGTAATACACTGTAATGTGCTATATGTGACAGTGCTGGGATCATCTATACTGTCCAGTCACCTATACACCTGTGTTCCCATACAGCTCTCCTCCCTGTAATACAGTGTAATGTGCTATATGTGACAGTGCTGGGATCCTCTATACTGTCCTGTCACATATAGACCTGTGTTCCCATACTTCTCTCCTCCCTGTAATACACTGTAATGTGCTATATGTGACAGTGCTGGGATCCTCTATACTGTCCTGTCACATATAGACACATGTTACCATACAGCTCTCCTCCCTGTAATACACTGTAATGTGCTATATGTGACAGTGCTGGTATCCTCTATACTGTCCTGTCACATATAGACCTGTGTTCCCATACAGCTCTCCTCCCTGTAATACACTGTAATGTGCTATATATGACAGTGCTGGGATCCTCTATACTGTCCTGTCACATATAGACCTGTGTTCCCATACAGCTCTCCTCCCTGTAATACACTGTAATGTGCAATATGTGACAGTGCTGGGATCCTCTATACTGTCCTGTCACATATAGACCCGTGTTACCATACAGCTCTCCTCCCTATAATACACTGTAATGTGCTATATGTTACAGTGCTGGGATCCTCTATACTGTCCTGTCACATAGACCGTGTCACCATACAGCTCTCCTCCCTGTTATACACTGTAATGTGCTATATGTGACAGTGCTGGGATCCTCTATACTGTCCTGTCACATATAGACATGTGTTCCCATACAGCTCTCCTCCCTGTAATACACTGTAATGTGCTATATGTGACAGTGCTGGGCTCCTCTATACTGTCCTGTCACATATAGACCTGTGTTCCCATACAGCTCTCCTCCCTGTAATACACTGTAATGTGCTATATGTGACAGTGTTGGGCTCCTCTACACTGTCCTGTCACATATAGACCAGTGTTCCCATACATCTCTCCTCCCTGTAATACACTGTAATGTGCTATATGTGACGGCGCTGGGATCCTCTATACTGTCCTGTCACATATAGACCTGTGTTCCCATACATCTCTCCTCCCTGTAATACACTGTAATGTGCTATATGTGACAGTGCTGGGATCCTCTATACTGTCCTGTCACATATAGACCTGTGTTCCCATGAAGCTCTCCCTGTAATACACTGTAATGTGCTAAATGTGACAGTGCTGGGATCCTCTATACTGTCCTGTCACATATAGACCCGTGTTCCCATACAGCTCCTCCCTGTAATACACTGTAATGTGCTATATGTAACATTCCTGGGATTCTCTATACTGTCCTGTCACATATAGACCTGTGTTCCCATACAGCTCTCCTCCATGTAATACACTGTAATGTGCTATATGTGACAGTGCTGGGATCCTCTATACTGTCCTGTCACATATAGACCTGTGTTACCATACAGCTCTCCTCCCTGTAATACACTGTAATGTGCTATATGTGACAGTGCTGGGCTCCTCTATACTGTCCTTTCACATATAGACCTGTGTTCCCATACAGCTCTCCTCCCTGTAATACACTGTAATGTGCTATATGTGACAATGCTGGGATCATCTATACTGTCCTGTCAAATATAGACCTGTGTTCCCATACGGCTCTCCTCCCTGTAATACACTGTAATGTGCTATATGTGACAGTGCTGGGATCCTCTATACTGTCCTGTCACATATAGACCCGTGTTCCCATACATCTCTCCCTGTAATACACTGTAATGTGCTATATGTGACAGTGCTGGGATCCTCTACACTGTCCTGTCACATATAGACCTGTGTTCCCATACAGCTCTCCTCCCTGTAATACACTGTAATGTGCAATATGTGACAGTGCTGGGATCCTCTATACTGTCCTGTCACATATAGCCCATACATCTCTCCTCCCTGTAATACACTGTAATGTGCTATATGTGACAGTGCTGGGATCCTCTATAATGTCCTGTCACATATAGAGCTGTGTTCCCATACAGCTCTCCTCCCTGTAATACACTGTAATGTGCTATATGTGACAGTGCTGGGATCCTCTATACTGTCCTGTCACATATAGACATGTGTACCCATACAGCTCTCCTCCCTGTAATACACTGTAATGTGCTATATGTGACAGTGATGGGATCCTCTATACTGTCCTGTCATATATAGACATGTCCCCATACAGCTCTCCTCCCTGTAATACACTGTAATGTGATATATATGTGATAGTGCTGGGATCCTCTACACTGTCCTGTCACACATAGACCTGTGTTCCCATACAGCTCTCCTCCCTGTAATATACTGTAATGTGCTATATGTGACAGTGCTGGGCTCCTCTATACTGTCCTGTCACATATAGACCTGTGTTCCCATACAGCTCTCCTCCCTGTAATACACTGTAATGTGCTATATGTGACAGTGCTGGGATCATCTATACTGTCCTGTCACATATAGACCTGTGTTCCCATACGTCTCTCCTCCCTGTAATACACTGTAATGTGCTATATGTGACAGTGCTGGGATCCTCTATACTGTCCTGTCACATATAGACCGTGTTCCCATACTGCTCTCCTCCCTGTAATACACTGTAATGTGCTATATGTGACAGTGCTTGGATCCTCTATACTGTCCTGTCACATATAGCCCTGTGTTTCCATACAGCTCTCCTCCCTGTAATACACTGTAATGTGCTATATGTGACAGTGCTGGGCTCCTCTATACTGTCCTGTCACATATAGACCTGTGTTCCCATACATCTCTCCTCCCTGTAATACACTGTAATGTGCTATATGTAACAGTGCTGGGATTCTCTATACTGTCCTGTCACATATAGACCTGTGTTCCCATACAGCTCTCCTCCCTGTAATACAGTGTAATGTGCTATATGTGACAGTGCTGGGATCCTCTATACTGTTCTGTCACATATAGACATGTGTTCCCATACAGCTCTCCTCCCTGTAATACACTGTAATGTGCTATATGTGACAGTGCTTGGATCCTCTATACTGTCCTGTCACATATAGCCCTGTGTTTCCATACAGCTCTCCTCCCTGTAATACACTGTAATGTGCTATATGTGACAGTGCTGGGCTCCTCTATACTATCCTGTCACATATAGACCTGTGTTCCCATACATCTCTCCTCCCTGTAATACACTGTAATGTGCTATATGTAACAGTGCTGGGATTCTCTATACTGTCCTGTCACATATAGACCTGTGTTCCCATACAGCTCTCCTCCCTGTAATACAGTGTAATGTGCTATATGTGACAGTGCTGGGATCCTCTATACTGTCCTGTCACATATAGACCTGTGTTCCCATACAGCGCTCCTCCCTGTAATACACTGTAATGTGCTATATGTGACAGTGCTGGTATCCTCTATACTGTCCTGTCACATATAGACCTGTGTCCCCATACAGCTCTCCTCCCTGTAATACACTGTAATGTGCTATATGTGACAGTGCTGGGATCCTCTACACTGTCCTGTCACATATATACATGTGTTCCCATACATCTCTCCTCCCTGTAATATACTGTAATGTGCTATATGTGACAGTGCTGGGATCCTCTACACTGTCCTGTCACATATAGACCTGTGTTCCAATACATCTCTCCTCCCTGTAATACACTGTAATGTGCTATATGTGACAGTGCTGGGATCCTCTATACTGTACTGTCACATATAGACCTGTGTTCCCATGCAGCTCTCCCTGTAATACACTGTAATGTGCTATGTGTGACAGTGCTGGGATCCTCTATACTGTCCTGTCACATATAGACCCGTGTTCCCATACAGCTCCTCCCTGTAATACACTGTAATGTGCTATATGTAACATTCCTGGGATTCTCTATACTGTCCTGTCTCATTTAGACCTGTGTTCCCATACAGCTCTCCTCCATGTAATACACTGTAATGTGCTATATGTGACAGTGCTGGGATCCTCTATACTGTCCTGTCACATATAGACCTGTGTTACCATACAGCTCTCCTCCCTGTAATACACTGTAATGTGCTATATGTGACAGTGCTGGGCTCCTCTATACTGTCCTTTCACATATAGACCTGTGTTCCCATACAGCTCTCCTCCCTGTAATACACTGTAATGTGCTATATGTGACAATGCTGGGATCATCTATACTGTCCTGTCAAATATAGACCTGTGTTCCCATACGGCTCTCCTCCCTGTAATACACTGTAATGTGCTATATGTGACAGTGCTGGGATCCTCTATACTGTCCTGTCACATATAGACCCGTGTTCCCATACATCTCTCCCTGTAATACACTGTAATGTGCTATATGTGACAGTGCTGGGATCCTCTACACTGTCCTGTCACATATAGACCTGTGTTCCCATACAGCTCTCCTCCCTGTAATACACTGTAATGTGCTATATGTGACAGTGCTGGGATCCTCTATACTGTCCTGTCACATATAGACCTGTGTTCCCATACAGCTCCTCCCTGTAATACACTGTAATGTGCTATATGTGACAGTGCTGGGATCCTCTATACTGTCATGTCACATATAGACCTGTGTTACCATACAGCTCTCCTCCCTGTAATGCACTGTAATGTGCTATATGTGACAGTGCTGGGATCCTCTATACTGTCCTGTCACATATATACCTGTGTTCCCATACAGCTCTCCTCCCTGTAATACACTGTAATGTGCTATATGTGACTGTGCTGGGATCCTCTATACTGTCCTGTCACATATAGACCCCGTGTTCCCATACAGCTCTACTCCCTGTAATACACTGTAATGTGCTATATGTGACAGTGCTAGGATCCTCTATACTGTCCTGTCACATATAGACATGTGTTCCCATACAGCTCTCCTCCCTGTAATACACTGTAATGTGATATATGTGACAGTGCTGGGATCCTCTATACTGTCCTGTCACATATAGACCTGTGTTCCCATACAGCTCTCCTCCCTGTAATACAGTGTAATGTGCTATATGCGACAGTGCTGGGATCCTCTATACTGTCCTGTCACATATAGACCCGTGTTCCCATACAGCTCCTCCCTGTAATACACTGTAATGTGCTATATGTGACAGTGCTGGGCTCCTCTATACTGTCCTGTCACATATAGACATGTGTTCCCATACAGCTCTCCTCCCTGTTATACACTGTAATGTGCTATATGTGACAGTGCTGGGCTCATCTATACTGTCCTGTCACCTATAGACATGTGTTACCATACAGCTCTCCCTGTAATACACTGTAATGTGCTATATGTGACAGTGCTGGGATCCTCTATACTGTCCTGTCACATATAGACCCGTGTTCCCATACAGCTCCTCCCTGTAATACACTGTAATGTGCTATATGTGACAGTGCTGGGATCCTCTATACTGTCATGTCACATATAGACCTGTGTTCCCATACATCTCTCCCTGTAATACACTGTAATGTGCTATATGTGACAGTGCTGGGATCCTCTATACTGTCCTGTCACATATAGACACATGTTACCATACAGCTCTCCTCCCTGTAATACACTGTAATGTGCTATATGTGACAGTGCTGGTATCCTCTATACTGTCCTGTCACATATAGACCTGTGTTCCCATACAGCTCTCCTCCCTGTAATACACTGTAATGTGCTATATATGACAGTGCTGGGATCCTCTATACTGTCCTGTCACATATAGACCTGTGTTCCCATACAGCTCTCCTCCCTGTAATACACTGTAATGTGCAATATGTGACAGTGCTGGGATCCTCTATACTGTCCTGTCACATATAGACCCGTGTTACCATACAGCTCTCCTCCCTATAATACACTGTAATGTGCTATATGTTACAGTGCTGGGATCCTCTATACTGTCCTGTCACATAGACCGTGTCACCATACAGCTCTCCTCCCTGTTATACACTGTAATGTGCTATATGTGACAGTGCTGGGATCCTCTATACTGTCCTGTCACATATAGACCTGTGTTCCCATACAGCTCTCCTCCCTGTAATACACTGTAATGTGCTATATGTGACAGTGCTGGGCTCCTCTATACTGTCCTGTCACATATAGACATGTGTTCCCATACAGCTCTCCTCCCTGTAATACACTATAATGTGCTATATGTGACAGTTCTGGGATCCTCTATACTGTCCTGTCACATATAGACCTGTGTTCCCATACAGCTCTCCTCCCTGTAATACAGTGTAATGTGCTATATGTGACAGTGCTGGGATCCTCTATACTGTCCTGTCACATATAGACATGTGTTCCCATACAGCTCTCCTCCCTGTAATACACTGTAATGTGCTATATGTGACAGTGTTGGGCTCCTCTATACTGTCCTGTCACATATAGACCTGTGTTCCCATACAGCTCTCCTCCCTGTAATACACTGTAATGTGCTATATGTGACAGTGTTGGGCTCCTCTACACTGTCCTGTCACATATAGACCAGTGTTCCCATACATCTCTCCTCCCTGTAATACACTGTAATGTGCTATATGTGACGGCGCTGGGATCCTCTATACTGTCCTGTCACATATAGACCTGTGTTCCCATACATCTCTCCTCCCTGTAATACACTGTAATGTGCTATATGTGACAGTGCTGGGATCCTCTATACTGTCCTGTCACATATAGACCTGTGTTCCCATGAAGCTCTCCCTGTAATACACTGTAATGTGCTAAATGTGACAGTGCTGGGATCCTCTATACTGTCCTGTCACATATAGACCCGTGTTCCCATACAGCTCCTCCCTGTAATACACTGTAATGTGCTATATGTAACATTCCTGGGATTCTCTATACTGTCCTGTCACATATAGACCTGTGTTCCCATACAGCTCTCCTCCATGTAATACACTGTAATGTGCTATATGTGACAGTGCTGGGATCCTCTATACTGTCCTGTCACATATAGACCTGTGTTACCATACAGCTCTCCTCCCTGTAATACACTGTAATGTGCTATATGTGACAGTGCTGGGCTCCTCTATACTGTCCTTTCACATATAGACCTGTGTTCCCATACAGCTCTCCTCCCTGTAATACACTGTAATGTGCTATATGTGACAATGCTGGGATCATCTATACTGTCCTGTCAAATATAGACCTGTGTTCCCATACGGCTCTCCTCCCTGTAATACACTGTAATGTGCTATATGTGACAGTGCTGGGATCCTCTATACTGTCCTGTCACATATAGACCCGTGTTCCCATACATCTCTCCCTGTAATACACTGTAATGTGCTATATGTGACAGTGCTGGGATCCTCTACACTGTCCTGTCACATATAGACCTGTGTTCCCATACAGCTCTCCTCCCTGTAATACACTGTAATGTGCAATATGTGACAGTGCTGGGATCCTCTATACTGTCCTGTCACATATAGCCCATACATCTCTCCTCCCTGTAATACACTGTAATGTGCTATATGTGACAGTGCTGGGATCCTCTATAATGTCCTGTCACATATAGAGCTGTGTTCCCATACAGCTCTCCTCCCTGTAATACACTGTAATGTGCTATATGTGACAGTGCTGGGATCCTCTATACTGTCCTGTCACATATAGACATGTGTACCCATACAGCTCTCCTCCCTGTAATACACTGTAATGTGCTATATGTGACAGTGATGGGATCCTCTATACTGTCCTGTCATATATAGACATGTCCCCATACAGCTCTCCTCCCTGTAATACACTGTAATGTGATATATATGTGATAGTGCTGGGATCCTCTACACTGTCCTGTCACACATAGACCTGTGTTCCCATACAGCTCTCCTCCCTGTAATATACTGTAATGTGCTATATGTGACAGTGCTGGGCTCCTCTATACTGTCCTGTCACATATAGACCTGTGTTCCCATACAGCTCTCCTCCCTGTAATACACTGTAATGTGCTATATGTGACAGTGCTGGGATCATCTATACTGTCCTGTCACATATAGACCTGTGTTCCCATACGTCTCTCCTCCCTGTAATACACTGTAATGTGCTATATGTGACAGTGCTGGGATCCTCTATACTGTCCTGTCACATATAGACCGTGTTCCCATACTGCTCTCCTCCCTGTAATACACTGTAATGTGCTATATGTGACAGTGCTTGGATCCTCTATACTGTCCTGTCACATATAGCCCTGTGTTTCCATACAGCTCTCCTCCCTGTAATACACTGTAATGTGCTATATGTGACAGTGCTGGGCTCCTCTATACTGTCCTGTCACATATAGACCTGTGTTCCCATACATCTCTCCTCCCTGTAATACACTGTAATGTGCTATATGTAACAGTGCTGGGATTCTCTATACTGTCCTGTCACATATAGACCTGTGTTCCCATACAGCTCTCCTCCCTGTAATACAGTGTAATGTGCTATATGTGACAGTGCTGGGATCCTCTATACTGTCATGTCACATATAGACCTGTGTTACCATACAGCTCTCCTCCCTGTAATGCACTGTAATGTGCTATATGTGACAGTGCTGGGATCCTCTATACTGTCCTGTCACATATAGACCTGTGTTCCCATACAGCTCTCCTCCCTGTAATACACTGTAATGTGCTATATGTGACTGTGCTGGGATCCTCTATACTGTCCTGTCACATATAGACCCCGTGTTCCCATACAGCTCTACTCCCTGTAATACACTGTAATGTGCTATATGTGACAGTGCTAGGATCCTCTATACTGTCCTGTCACATATAGACATGTGTTCCCATACAGCTCTCCTCCCTGTAATACACTGTAATGTGATATATGTGACAGTGCTGGGATCCTCTATACTGTCCTGTCACATATAGACCTGTGTTCCCATACAGCTCTCCTCCCTGTAATACAGTGTAATGTGCTATATGCGACAGTGCTGGGATCCTCTATACTGTCCTGTCACGTATAGACCCGTGTTCCCATACAGCTCCTCCCTGTAATACACTGT